>NW_025746706.1:72500-92364 GCF_021184085.1 Oncorhynchus gorbuscha
TGTAAACACAGAATGATAAAATGGGATGTATTCCATAAACAGTATGTTTTTGTTGAAAATAGGTGACACGTTCATTTTAATTTGAATCATTTTGAATATTTTCTATAGTGCACTATTATATAAATCATATCAGAATTGGAGTCCAATGATAGGACCATACTGTTATGTAGGTCAGGATAAATGTTTCCTTTGAGTTACAACAATAAACTGTTCCAAGGCAAAACAGACAACACACAGCACAGTAGAACCCTACATGTAAACAGTGAGGCCAGAAATGATTGATGCCCTTGAACTGTGACCTCCCAAATACTCCAACTGTCTTCATCCAATGTTCCCAACCACTACCACAGCTGAGGAAGCTGGATCTCTGGCCATATGGAATGAGAGGAGCTACACTGTTACACGATAAGGGAAAGACTTCACCAACGAGGCTACGTATCAACCTGACCCTACTGTTATGTACAGTACCGAATGGGTGACATTTTATTTTAGTGTCAAATCGCCAATTGGCAACCCATCCCTTATGGGATTAATTGACACATAAACAAACATTACAATAATTCACTATGGTAATTAAATGATGATTCTTCCGGTGTTCTCTGCAGTGCGCATCACATAAAGAGTAAAAAAGAAGAAAAAAATAAAGAAAAAGTAAGGGAAAAATTTATGCATAATTGTCAATTACATCCCTAAAGCTGTGAATAATATACATTCACACTGTATCAAGGCAAGAGGAGAGAACCAGATGCAGACACAGGAGGCAGATGGTTGGAGTCTTACAATGTTTATTAATCCAAAGGGGTAGGCAAGAGAATGGTCGTGGACAGGCAAAAAGGGGTAGGCAAGAGAATGGTCGTGGACAGGCAAAAAGGGGTAGGCAAGAGAATGGTCGTGGACAGGCAAAAAGGGGTAGGCAAGAGAATAGTCGTGGACAGGCAAAAAGGGGTAGGCAAGAGAATGGTCGAGGACAGGCAAAAAGGGGTAGGCAAGAGAATAGTCGAGGACAGGCAAAAAGGGGTAGGCAAGAGAATGGTCGAGGACAGGCAAAAAGGGGTAGGCAAGAGAATGGTCGAGGACAGGCAAAAAGGGGTAGGCAAGAGAATAGTCGTGGACAGGCAAAAAGGGGTAGGCAAGAGAATGGTCGAGGACAGGCAAAAAGGGGTAGGCAAGAGAATAGTCGTGGACAGGCAAAAAGGGGTAGGCAAGAGAGTGGTCGTGGACATGCAAAAAGGGGTAGGCAAGAGAATGGTCGTGGACAGGCAAAAAGGGGTAGGCTAGAGAATGGTCGTGGACAGGCAAAAAGGGGTAGGCAAGAGAATGGTCGTGGACAGGCAAAAAGGGGTAGGCAAGAGAATGGTCGTGGACAGGCAAAAAGGGGTAGGCAAGAGAATGGTCGTGGACAGGCAAAAAGGGGTAGGCAAGAGAATGGTCGTGGACAGGCAAAAAGGGGTAGGCAAGAGAATGGTCGTGGACAGGCAAAAATGGGTAGGCAAGAGAATGGTCGTGGACAGGCAAAAAGGGGTAGGCAAGAGAATGGTCGTGGACAGGCAAAAAGGGGTAGGCAAGAGAATGGTCGTGGACAGGCAAAAAGGGGTAGGCAAGAGAATGGTCGTGGACAGGCAAAAAGGGGTAGGCAAGAGAATGGTCGTGGGCAGGCAAAAAGGGGTAGGCAAGAGAATGGTCGTGGACAGGCAAAAAGGGGTAGGCAAGAGAATGGTCGTGGGCAGGCAAAAGGGGTAGGCAAGAGAATGGTCGTGGACAGGCAAAAGGGGTAGGCAAGAGAATGGTCGTGGACAGGCAAAAAGGGGTAGGCAAGAGAATGGTCGTGGACAGGCAAAAAGGGGTAGGCAAGAGAATGGTCGTGGACAGGCAAAAGGGGGTAGGCAAGAGAATGGTCGTGGACAGGCAAAAAGGGGTAGGCAAGAGAATGGTCGTGGACAGGCAAAAGGGGTAGGCAAGAGAATGGTCGTGGACAGGCAAAAGGGGTAGGCAAGAGAATGGTCGTGGACAGGCAAAAAGGGGTAGGCAAGAGAATGGTCGTGGACAGGCAAAAAGGGGTAGGCAAGAGAATGGTCGTGGACAGGCAAAAAGGGGTAGGCAAGAGAATGGTCGTGGACAGGCAAAAAGGGGTAGGCAAGAGAATGGTCGTGGACAGGCAAAAAGGGGTAGGCAAGAGAATAGTTGTGGACATGCAAAAAGGGTAGGCAAGAGAATGGTCGTGGACAGGCAAAAAGGGTAGGCAAGAGAATGGTCGTGGACATGCAAAAAGGACAAAACCAGATCAGAGTCCAGAAACAGGCAATGGTCAAAACCGGGAGGACTAGAAAAAAGGAGAATAGCAAAAGTAGTATGGGAAAACACGCTGGTTGACTTGACTAAACATACAAGATAAACTGGCACAGAGAGACAGGAAACACAGAGATAAATATACTGGGGGAAATAAGCAACACCTGGAGGGGGTGGAGACAATCACAGGAACAGGTGAAACAGATCAGGGCGTGACACACTGTATATATACACACATACATAACATATACAGATTGTCACACAAGAGCAGACTCAGACAAGGAGACTGGGATGAGGTAACCAAGGTATTGCTTGAAACATGGAGGGAAGGTTGAGTGCAGGCCAGGGGAAGCACGGGCAGGTAGCCGGAAACCAGGTGCAGCAGCTGAGGCTGGAGAAAGAGGTGTTGGGACAGGGTGAGCAGGTCCGGAGGGGAATCCAAGGGAGCGTAGAGTGGGGAATCCAGGACAGAGTAGCAGGACTGACGAGAAGTTGGACTGGAGACAGGGACCAGAGTCAGAGCAGCAGCAGAACTGTAGCGGAGAGGTAAACAGCATCAGGCAAGGGAAAACAGGAACAACAGGAACAAACGGCTAGAAGCATGGACTAACTGAGCAGACATTATGATCTGGCAGTGTGGAAGTGGCAGGACTGAGTATTTGTAGAGGTCTTGATTATGGAACAGGTTGCAGCTGGTGGGGATCTGCTCTGACACCATCACACACACAGAGAGAGAGAGAGAGAGAGTGGCGGCAGGTCACAGGATGAGCACTAGGGGGCGTGGCAGGAGCAGATGTGACACAGATAAATAAATACAGAAAAAAAGAAACGGAAGTAATTTCAACCCAGTCTGGCAAAAAGAGAAGATTCATATGGGAGACAAGCCTATACACAATCTATATACACACACCATTAACCAACTAAATATTTTGACAATGTAATTATAGGTCAATTTGGACACATGGAATCATGCAGTAATCAAAAAGCGTTAAACAAATTAAGATATAGATATCGTAGCCACCCTTTTACTTGATGACAGCTTTGCTGTCTTGGCATTCTCTCAACCAGGTTCATGAGTTAGTCACCTGGAATGCATTTAAATTAACAGGTGTGCCTTGTTAAAAGTTAATGTGTGGAATTTCTGTCCTTCTTAATTCTTTGAGCCAATCAGTTGTGCTGTGAAGGTAGGGGTGGTATACAGATGATAGTCCTATTTGCTAAAAGACCAAATCCATATTATGCAAGAACAGCTCAAATAAGCAAAGACAAATGACAGTCCATCATTACTTTAAGACATGAAGTTCAGCCAATGCGGAACACTTCAAGAACAAAAACCGTCAAGTGCTATGATGAAACTAGCTTTCATGAGGACCGCCACAGGAAAGGAAGACCCAGAGTTCCCTCTGCTGCAGAGGATACACTCATTAGAGTTAACTGCACCTCAGATAAATGTTGTGAAGAGTTTAAGTAACAGACACATCTCAACATCAGCTGTTCAGAGGAGACTGCGTAAGTCAGGCCTTCATGGTCAAAGTGCTGAAAAGAAACCACTACTAAAGGACACCAATAATAATAATAAGAGACTTTCTTTGGCCAAGAAACACAAGAGGAAATCTGTCCTTTGGTCTGATGACCGCCTTGTCTTTGTGAGACACAGAGTAGATGAATGGATTATCTCCGCGTGTGAGGTTCCCACTGTGAAGCATGGAGGAGGAAGTGTGATGGTGTGGAGGTGCTTTGTTGATGACACATTCAGCGAGTTCAAGGTACCTTAACCAGCATGGCTACCACAGCATTCTGCAGCTTAATGGGACTATCATTTGTTTTTCAGCAGGACAATGACCTAACACACATCCAGGCTGTGTAAGGGCTATTTGACAAAGAAGGAGAGTGATGGAGTGCTGCGTCAGATGTCCTGGACTCCAAAATCAACCGTCAATGGACTGCAGAGTGAAGGAAAATCAGCTAACAAGTACTCAGCATATGTGGGAACTCCTTCAAGACTGTTAGAGCGGGTTGAATTATACTATTTTATACTAATACAATTGATCAGAAAAATAGATTTTGTTTAACAAGTCATATATTTTTTCTCTCAAAAAGGTAGGGGTCAAACTTATTGAACCCCCCTAAAGATTCTTAGAAATAAAGTAGTCAAATGTTTCGTATTTGGTCCCATATTCCTAACACGTAATGACTGCATATGACTCTTGTGAATCTACAAACTTGTTGGATCTATTTGCAGTTAGTTTTGGTTGTGCTTCAGTTTATTGTGTGCTCAATAGAAAGGAATGATCAATTCTGTATTGTGTCATTTTGGAGTCACTTTTATTGTAAATAATAATAGAATATGTTTTTAAACACTTCTACATTAATGTGGATGCTACCAGCATTATGGATAATCCTGAATGAATTGTGAATAATGATGAGTGAGAAAGTTACAGCGGGTCAAAGATCATATCCCCAAACCATCCTAACCTCTCACCTTTACCAATAACATGGGAGGATAGCATCGGGATATTATCTTTGACTCGCTGTAACTTTGTCACTCAACATAATTCACGATTCATTCAGGAGTAACCGTAACCATGGTAGCATCCACATTAAGCTGAACTAATTCTAGTTTCTATCAGAGGACCTTACCTCTCTCAAACAGTGACACATTAGGCAACATAATTATATTCTAATCCCCCTGCTCCACCTGAATCAGTGTTGTACTTACCTAGCGTTGTGTTGACAAGAGCAGTGCATGTCACTGTGGCAGGTAATTGATCACTCCAAGGCTCTGCTTAGCAGTCAGCATGTCCTCAATTGTAAAGCCTTGCGGTGTGTATTATACCTGTAGAACGTTATACCCTGGCCTGCAGAGCGGGGCTGAAAGCCCTTCATGTGGGGCTGGCAGGATATTTATTTAACCTTCCACTGGAGCAGAAACATGGGAGCCAATGTGAGCCAGTTGAAGGCCTAGGCTCTGCCTCAGGGTGACATTATGTAGAGCAGCAGGGGTGCTGTGTGGGGGCTGGGGGGTTGTGGCTGATGGGACTCCCTGGGGTTGAGAGAAGCTGGGGACGGGTGAGATGGGTGACAGGTAGTGAGGTGCACTCCTGGGTGACTCAACACACGGATCACATCCCGATACTCCTAAATGGCATTCTTGTCTTGTCTAATGTTATTCAAGAATAGAAAATGATTTTTTGGGGGGATTGTTTGGCCGAACCCCCTAGTTTACAGTTTTTTTTAAGCAACTGTCATAGCGACACCAATATACCTGATAGAATAGAATAATAAACACTGTGACTTCCATGTGTACTTCGTCACGTCCTTGGACGCAGTAATTCAAAGCTAGCTGTCAATGTCAACATATTTTCCACTTAAAGAATATCAAAACAAGACCAAACTACACATTGGCATCACATTATTTTAAACCCTCAAAACACGTTATGTACAGCAAATGATCCTCATCACTGAAAAGCAATATACAGTATGTCAGCCCACTCCTTTATGCAGTGCATGAAACATTTTCATCCAGACTTTTTTCTATTCAACACGTGTTGTTCTCTGCTATCTTGGGTCCCACTCTCTGACTCTCTGACTCAGTGCATGCATCATTCATGACTACATCTAACACTATCATACCCCAAGTAGATTTCAAGATAAAACATGCTCATCAAGTTTACAACAACTGCTTGCAAGACCTTTCCTTTTCTTTCAGATTGAAGGAGAGCAGAGGTCCACGTTTTGTTGCACCAAGCTGTCCGGATTTACTGTTGCTTCTTCTGTTAGGAACAAGGTACAAGCTATATGTCTCAGGTGACAAGCCAGTTGGTTTGTTTCCACGTGTCACTGCCCTACATTGGCAATTCACTGTAACCTTTCCCTCCCTCCCAGGAAATCAAGTCTTGTAAACCGTAAAGGGTGTTATCAAGACATTTCTCATGTTTTTCGGAGGCTAAAGGCTGCCAGACAGACTCTGGCGTGGGAAGATACAGAGATTGAAGAATCCTATTTCTTCGGTATTGACCGCCTCGTCCCTCATCTGACATGTGCGTTAAACATTATTACAAAAACATCGGCCTCAAAACCCGGTCAAGTGATAGCTTTTCAATAGCAGCGATTGTACACCTCACCTCGTGCACTTGCCCTTTCAGTTATTGATTGTGATAATAGGACGTTCAGGTTTCAAAGCTTTTGAAAGCATATAGTGATAACTTCTCCGATCCCCGAGACTGGGTCTCCGAGCAAGACAGGCCTTGCTATTTAAAATGGTCAACTACATGAAATATCAGCTAGAATATGATATTATATGGTCTCAATGAACATTTACAAAGTAAGTCAAGTTGTGAAGCATGACCTCACAATGCATTTACTGTCCCTGCTGTAAAACGGGAACAAAACATGACAATGTCACATAGAAATAACAATTCCCCACAGGGATATTCTCAGTTGCCTGATCCAGCACAATGCCTTTACATGTGATTAACTTAAGTCAATAGCAGAGTTTACCCATAGAGACGACATTCATTTTGATTCATTAAACCAACATGGCCACTTCTTACATAAAGTTCAAGTGCTGTTATAGATACATTTCCATACTGAAGTTGGAATAATACTGTGAACTTGTGAAAATGATGATAATGCCCTTTTAGTTGCGGAGGTGTTTGAAAAGACCACCTGAAATGTCTGCCTGTTTAGTTGGGTGGAGTTTTGCCTTTCCATGGTGACATGGCTCCATTTCAGTTTCCCTCCCTACTCAGACCATTCCTAGACAGTTCTAGCTAAATGATTCTTTTACCATATTCATTCAAAACAATCACAGTAAGGTTACTTAATTGTTACCCAGACATTACCTTTAAAATGTATCTAATTTCGGTTTGTGTGTTTGATGGTTTAGCTTTCTCTAACTTTGTAGCAGGTATGGTCTGCATGTGTAGGTGCTTATTGCGTCATGATTTCAAGGGGTCCCAATATCTTTTCCAACTGTCCCTTTATATAGTTTTAATGCCCATTCTAGAATGCCCTTCTAGCCAATCAGAAACTAGCACTCAAAAATTCTGTGGTATAATTCCTCAATAAGGCACGAGGGGGTCTGGTATGTGACCAATATACCACGGCTAAGGGCTATTCTTCTGCACAAAACAATGCAGAGTTCCTGGATACAGCCCTTAGCCATTGGGCGGCAGGTAGCGAATCTCCAAGCTGACAATGTAAAAATGTGTTGTTTTGCCCCTGAGCAAGGCAGTTAACCCACTGTTCCCCAGGCGCCGATGACATAGATGTCGATGAAGGCAGACCCCACACCTCTCTGATTGAGAGGGTTGGGGTAAATGCAAAGACACACTTCAGTTGAATGCATTCAGCTGTACAACTGACTAGGTATCCCTCTTTTCCTATATTGGCCACAAACCCCTGAGGTGCCTTATTGCTATTATAATCTGCTTACCAAAGTAATTAGAGCATTAAAAGGTACTGTTTTGTCATACCTGTGGTATTCGGTCTCATTTACCACGGCTTTCAGCTAATCAGCATTCAGGGCTTGACCCACCCAGTTTATAATTGATATTGAATACTGTGAAAACAGCTGCATTCGACCTTTAAAGAATAGCTGCAAGTATGGAAAACAAATCATGTGCCATTTCATTTAACACTTCATTTAGCAGGCTAAGCAGATAACCCATTATTTCTTTGTGGCAGAAGGCTGGCTGCCTCCGAAGAGAACGTTGCCTCTTTAATGGCAACGGAGTTAACAGAGCTAAGTGTTTCACACTCCAAAGGTCAGGGGCTTACAGTGATGGAATATTAGCTTGTGTTTCATTTAATGAAATCAATTATTTCTGTGCTCATAAAGGGAGATTATTGGGGACTATGAGTGAGAAAGAGGGAGAAAAACCTGAATGTTGCTGGACATGTTTGCCTCAGAAAAAGCAGAGGCGTTTTGGGGTTGTTGGAATGTTCCACCTCAAACGTTGGGGTTGTACCGGGTTGGATCGGACCATCATAGCCCACCAAGTATTTATTAAATTAATTTGTATACACATGGGTATACAACTTAATTACACTAGAGCCTAAGTATATCACTAAAGTGAGTAGCTCTGTGTAAGACTGTCTGATAAACCACTAAAATACAAATAAAAAGTGTACCCACTGAAACAGAATGAGCTTTAAACAAACAATGGAACAAAACATAAAATACATCCTTGTAATGGGATGTTTCAGATCCTGTTTCCTTAGTGTGCTTTATACAATGTACATTTGGATTGCAATACAAAGAAATCACAGTAACTGCCCACATCGTTAACAATTTGTGGTGTGGCTATAGCCGTAGCTAGCAGCGTGGGATGCCACTCCAGGAAGGCCATTAAGCATCAGTAGTTAAGACCCTACTTGCTCTTCAATCAGAGGAGTGATTCCCTCCATCTAGTGAGAGACTGGGAGTGACACAGCTGATCAGAGCATCAGAGCCCATTACCTGACTGTCAGTGTCTGGCCATACACTCCACACTGCCTTGTATGTTTTCTGTTCTGTGTTCCTGTACACCAAGCCCCTCTTTAGGTACAATTCATCACAATTGAATTGAAAGTAAATGCATTTGCTCAATGAGTTGGGTTTGAACTATATATGAATTTGTGTTTGCGGTCAAATGGAAATTAGATGGGTTTTTAAGACTGTCACAAAGTGTTTTTGAGTGTTTTGGGTGTGACATAATTCAGCACAATCAGAGCCTTGTATATATATATATATATCTAAACACATGGCTCTGAGCACAACTAACCTAACGTGGCAGGCCTAAAAAGACTCATAAGCGGAGTCCCCACATCCGTTTTTCAGGGGAAACGGAAGTTAGGTTGAAAATACTGTATCCCTGAAAACCAGAAGGATAAGCTTTCTGCCCACTCAATAGAGAGGAGAGCACAACCAGCAGTGATCTTGCTTTTCACTGACCCTGCAACCAGGTGGGGGAATGTATACACAACATTAGGCACAAAACATTAGGAATATTGAGTTCCACCCCCTTTTGTCCTTTACAACAGCCTCAAGAGAGACCCAAGACAACACTACATAAAGAGAGACCTAAGACAACACTACATAAAGAGAGACCTAAGACAACACTACATAAAGAGAGACCTAAGACAACACTACACAAAGAGAGGCCTAAGACAACACTACATAAAGAGAGACCTAAGACAACACTACATAAAGAGAGACCTAAACCAACACTACATAAAGAGAGACCTAAGACAACACTACATAAAGAGAGACCTAAGACAACACTACTTAAAGAGAGACCTAAGACAACACTACATAAAGAGAGACCTAAACCAACACTACATAAAGAGAGACCTAAGACAACACTACATAAAGAGAGACCTAAGACAACACTACATAAAGAGAGACCTAAACCAACACTACATAAAGAGAGACCTAAGACAACACTACATAAAGAGAGACCTAAGACAACACTACATAAAGAGAGACCTAAGACAACACTACATAAAGAGAGACCTAAGACAACACTACATAAAGAGAGACCTAAGACAACACTACACAAAGAGAGACCTAAGACAACACTACATAAAGAGAGACCTAAACCAACACTACATAAAGAGAGACCTAAGACAACACTACATAAAGAGAGACCTAAACCAACACTACATAAAGAGAGACCTAAGACAACACTACATAAAGAGAGACCTAAGACAACACTACATAAAGAGAGACCTAAGACAACACTACATAAAGAGAGACCTAAGACAACACTACATAAAGAGAGACCTAAACCAACACTACATAAAGAGAGACCTAAGACAACACTACATAAAGAGAGACCTAAGACAACACTACATAAAGAGAGACCTAAGACAACACTACATAAAGAGAGACCTAAGACAACACTACATAAAGAGAGACCTAAACCAACACTACATAAAGAGAGACCTAAACCAACACTACACAAAGAGAGACCTAAACCAACACTACATAAAGAGAGACCTAAACCAACACTACATAGAGAGAGGCCTAAGACAACACTACATAAAGAGAGACCTAAGACAACACTACTTAAAGAGAGACCTAAACCAACACTACATAAAGAGAGACCTAAACCAACACTACATAAAGATAGACCTAAGACAACACTACTTAAAGAGAGACCTAAACCAACACTACATAAAGAGAGACCTAAGACAACACTACATAAAGATAGACCTAAACCAACACTACATAAAGAGAGACCTAAGACAACACTACATAAAGAGAGACCTAAGACAACACTACATAAAGATAGACCTAAGACAACACTACATAAAGAGATACCTAAGACAACACTACATAAAGAGATACCTAAGACAACACTACATAAAGATAGACCTAAGACAACACTACATAAAGAGAGACCTAAGACAACACTACATAAAGAGATACGTAAGACAACACTACATAAAGAGATACCTAAGACAACACTACATAAAGATAGACCTAAGACAACACTACATAAAGAGAGACCTAAGACAACACTACATAAAGAGAGACCTAAACCAACACTACATAAAGAGAGACCTAAGACAACACTACATAAAGAGAGACCTAAACCAACACTACATAAAGAGAGACCTAAGACAACACTACATAAAGAGAGACCTAAGACAACACTACATAAAGAGAGACCTAAGACAACACTACATAAAGAGAGACCTAAACCAACACTACACAAAGAGAGACCTAAGACAACACTACATAAAGAGAGACCTAAGACAACACTACATAAAGAGAGACCTAAGACAACACTACTTAAAGAGAGACCTAAACCAACACTACATAAAGAGAGACCTAAGACAACACTACATAAAGAGAGACCTAAGACAACACTACATAAAGAGAGACCTAAACCAACACTACATAAAGAGAGACCTAAACCAACACTACATAAAGAGAGACCTAAGACAACACTACATAAAGAGATACCTAAGACAACACTACATAAAGAGAGACCTAAGACAACACTACATAAAGAGAGACCTAAACCAACACTACATAAAGAGAGACCTAAGACAACACTACATAAAGAGATACCTAAGACAACACTACATAAAGAGAGACCTAAACCAACACTACATAAAGAGAGACCTAAGACAACACTACATAAAGAGAGACCTAAGACAACACTACATAAAGAGAGACCTAAGACAACACTACATAAAGAGAGACCTAAACCAACACTACACAAAGAGAGACCTAAGACAACACTACATAAAGAGAGACCTAAGACAACACTACATAAAGAGAGACCTAAGACAACACTACTTAAAGAGAGACCTAAACCAACACTACATAAAGAGAGACCTAAGACAACACTACATAAAGAGAGACCTAAGACAACACTACATAAAGAGAGACCTAAACCAACACTACATAAAGAGAGACCTAAACCAACACTACATAAAGAGAGACCTAAGACAACACTACATAAAGAGATACCTAAGACAACACTACATAAAGAGAGACCTAAACCAACACTACATAAAGAGAGACCTAAGACAACACTACATAAAGAGAGACCTAAACCAACACTACATAAAGAGAGACCTAAGACAACACTACATAAAGAGAGACCTAAGACAACACTACATAAAGAGAGACCTAAGACAACACTACATAAAGAGAGACCTAAGACAACACTACTTAAAGAGAGACCTAAACCAACACTACATAAAGAGAGACCTAAGACAACACTACATAAAGAGAGACCTAAGACAACACTACTTAAAGAGAGACCTAAACCAACACTACATAAAGAGAGACCTAAGACAACACTACATAAAGAGAGACCTAAGACAAACTACATAAAGAGAGACCTAAACCAACACTACATAAAGAGAGACCTAAACCAACACTACATAAAGAGAGACCTAAGACAACACTACATAAAGAGATACCTAAGACAACACTACAGAAAGAGAGACCTAAGACAACACTACATAAAGATAGACCTAAACCAACACTACATAGAGAGAGGCCTAAGACAACACTACATAAAGAGAGACCTAAGACAACACTACTTAAAGAGAGACCTAAACCAACACTACATAAAGAGAGACCTAAACCAACACTACATAAAGAGAGACCTAAGACAACACTACATAAAGAGAGACCTAAGACAACACTACATAAAGAGAGACCTAAGACAACACTACTTAAAGAGAGACCTAAACCAACACTACATAAAGAGAGACCTAAGACAACACTACATAAAGAGATACCTAAGACAACACTACATAAAGAGAGACCTAAACCAACACTACATAAAGAGAGACCTAAACCAACACTACATAAAGAGAGACCTAAGACAACACTACATAAAGAGAGACCTAAGACAACACTACATAAAGAGAGACCTAAACCAACACTACATAAAGAGAGACCTAAACCAACACTACATAAAGAGAGACCTAAGACAACACTACATAAAGAGATACCTAAGACAACACTACATAAAGAGAGACCTAAACCAACACTACATAAAGAGAGACCTAAGACAACACTACATAAAGAGAGACCTAAGACAACACTACATAAAGAGAGACCTAAGACAACACTACATAAAGAGAGACCTAAACCAACACTACACAAAGAGAGACCTAAGACAACACTACATAAAGAGAGACCTAAGACAACACTACATAAAGAGAGACCTAAGACAACACTACTTAAAGAGAGACCTAAACCAACACTACATAAAGAGAGACCTAAGACAACACTACATAAAGAGAGACCTAAGACAACACTACATAAAGAGAGACCTAAACCAACACTACATAAAGAGAGACCTAAACCAACACTACATAAAGAGAGACCTAAGACAACACTACATAAAGAGATACCTAAGACAACACTACATAAAGAGAGACCTAAACCAACACTACATAAAGAGAGACCTAAGACAACACTACATAAAGAGAGACCTAAACCAACACTACATAAAGAGAGACCTAAGACAACACTACATAAAGAGAGACCTAAGACAACACTACATAAAGAGAGACCTAAGACAACACTACATAAAGAGAGACCTAAGACAACACTACTTAAAGAGAGACCTAAACCAACACTACATAAAGAGAGACCTAAGACAACACTACATAAAGAGAGACCTAAGACAACACTACTTAAAGAGAGACCTAAACCAACACTACATAAAGAGAGACCTAAGACAACACTACATAAAGAGAGACCTAAGACAACACTACATAAAGAGAGACCTAAGACAACACTACATAAAGAGAGACCTAAGACAACACTACATAAAGAGAGACCTAAACCAACACTACATAAAGAGAGACCTAAACCAACACTACATAAAGAGAGACCTAAGACAACACTACATAAAGAGATACCTAAGACAACACTACATAAAGAGAGACCTAAGACAACACTACATAAAGATAGACCTAAACCAACACTACATAAAGAGAGACCTAAGACAACACTACATAAAGAGAGACCTAAGACAACACTACATAAAGATAGACCTAAGACAACACTACATAAAGAGATACCTAAGACAACACTACATAAAGAGATACCTAAGACAACACTACATAAAGATAGACCTAAGACAACACTACATAAAGATAGACCTAAACCAACACTACATAAAGAGAGACCTAAGACAACACTACATAAAGAGATACCTAAGACAACACTACATAAAGAGATACTTAAGACAACACTACATAAAGATAGACCTAAGACAACACTACATAAAGATAGACCTAAACCAACACTACATAAAGAGAGACCTAAGACCGCACTACATAAAGAGAGACCTAAACCAACACTACATAAAGAGAGACCTAAGACAACACTACATAAAGAGAGACCTAAGACAACACTACATAAAGAGAGACCTAAGACAACACTACATAAAGAGAGACCTAAACCAACACTACACAAAGAGAGACCTAAGACAACACTACATAAAGAGAGACCTAAACCAACACTACATAAAGAGAGACCTAAGACAACACTACATAAAGAGAGACCTAAACCAACACTACATAAAGAGAGACCTAAACCAACACTACATAAAGAGAGACCTAAGACAACACTACATAAAGAGAGACCTAAGACAACACTACATAAAGAGAGACCTAAACCAACACTACACAAAGAGAGACCTAAACCAACACTACATAAAGAGAGACCTAAGACAACACTACATAAAGAGAGACCTAAACCAACACTACACAAAGAGAGAACTAAGACAACACTACATAAAGAGAGACCTAAGACAACACTACATAAAGAGAGACCTAAACCAACACTACATAAAGAGAGACCTAAGACAACACTACATAAAGAGAGACCTAAGACAACACTACATAAAGAGAGACCTAAGACAACACTACATAAAGAGAGACCTAAGACAACACTACATAAAGAGAGACCTAAGACAACACTACACAAAGAGAGACCTAAGACAACACTACATAAAGAGAGACCTAAACCAACACTACATAAAGAGAGACCTAAGACAACACTACATAAAGAGAGACCTAAGACAACACTACATAAAGAGATACCTAAGACAACACTACATAAAGAGAGACCTAAGACAACACTACATAAAGAGAGACCTAAACCAACACTACATAAAGAGAGACCTAAGACAACACTACATAAAGAGAGACCTAAGACAACACTACATAAAGAGAGACCTAAGACAACACTACATAAAGAGAGACCTAAACCAACACTACATAAAGAGAGACCTAAACCAACACTACATAAAGAGAGACCTAAGACAACACTACATAAAGATAGACCTAAACCAACACTACATAAAGATAGACCTAAACCAACACTACATAAAGAGAGACCTAAGACAACACTACATAAAGATAGACCTAAACCAACACTACATAAAGAGAGACCTAAGACAACACTACATAAAGAGAGACCTAAGACAACACTACATAAAGATAGACCTAAGACAACACTACATAAAGAGATACCTAAGACAACACTACATAAAGAGATACCTAAGACAACACTACATAAAGATAGACCTAAGACAACACTACATAAAGATAGACCTAAACCAACACTACATAAAGATAGACCTAAACCAACACTACATAAAGAGAGACCTAAGACAACACTACATAAAGAGATACCTAAGACAACACTACATAAAGAGATACTTAAGACAACACTACATAAAGAGAGACCTAAGACAACACTACATAAAGAGAGACCTAAGACAACACTACTTAAAGAGAGACCTAAACCAACACTACATAAAGAGAGACCTAAGACAACACTACATAAAGATAGACCTAAGACAACACTACATAAAGATAGACCTAAACCAACACTACATAAAGAGAGACCTAAGACAACACTACATAAAGAGAGGCCTAAACCAACACTACATAAAGAGAGACCTAAGACAACACTACATAAAGAGAGACCTAAGACAACACTACATAAAGAGAGACCTAAGACAACACTACATAAAGAGAGACCTAAACCAACACTACACAAAGAGAGACCTAAGACAACACTACATAAAGAGAGACCTAAACCAACACTACATAAAGAGAGACCTAAGACAACACTACATAAAGAGAGACCTAAACCAACACTACATAAAGAGAGACCTAAACCAACACTACATAAAGAGAGACCTAAGACAACACTACATAAAGAGAGACCTAAGACAACACTACATAAAGAGAGACCTAAACCAACACTACACAAAGAGAGACCTAAACCAACACTACATAAAGAGAGACCTAAGACAACACTACATAAAGAGAGACCTAAACCAACACTACACAAAGAGAGAACTAAGACAACACTACATAAAGAGAGACCTAAGACAACACTACATAAAGAGAGACCTAAACCAACACTACATAAAGAGAGACCTAAGACAACACTACATAAAGAGAGACCTAAGACAACACTACATAAAGAGAGACCTAAGACAACACTACATAAAGAGAGACCTAAGACAACACTACATAAAGAGAGACCTAAGACAACACTACACAAAGAGAGACCTAAGACAACACTACATAAAGAGAGACCTAAACCAACACTACATAAAGAGAGACCTAAGACAACACTACATAAAGAGAGACCTAAGACAACACTACATAAAGAGATACCTAAGACAACACTACATAAAGAGAGACCTAAGACAACACTACATAAAGAGAGACCTAAACCAACACTACATAAAGAGAGACCTAAGACAACACTACATAAAGAGAGACCTAAGACAACACTACATAAAGAGAGACCTAAGACAACACTACATAAAGAGAGACCTAAACCAACACTACATAAAGAGAGACCTAAACCAACACTACATAAAGAGAGACCTAAGACAACACTACATAAAGATAGACCTAAACCAACACTACATAAAGATAGACCTAAACCAACACTACATAAAGAGAGACCTAAGACAACACTACATAAAGATAGACCTAAACCAACACTACATAAAGAGAGACCTAAGACAACACTACATAAAGAGAGACCTAAGACAACACTACATAAAGATAGACCTAAGACAACACTACATAAAGAGATACCTAAGACAACACTACATAAAGAGATACCTAAGACAACACTACATAAAGATAGACCTAAGACAACACTACATAAAGATAGACCTAAACCAACACTACATAAAGAGAGACCTAAGACAACACTACATAAAGAGATACCTAAGACAACACTACATAAAGAGATACTTAAGACAACACTACATAAAGATAGACCTAAGACAACACTACATAAAGATAGACCTAAACCAACACTACATAAAGATAGACCTAAACCAACACTACATAAAGAGAGACCTAAGACAACACTACTTAAAGAGAGACCTAAACCAACACTACATAAAGAGAGACCTAAGACAACACTACATAAAGAGAGACCTAAGACAACACTACTTAAAGAGAGACCTAAACCAACACTACATAAAGAGAGACCTAAACCAACACTACATAAAGAGAGACCTAAACCAACACTACATAAAGAGATACCTAAGACAACACTACATAAAGAGAGACCTAAGACAACACTACATAAAGAGAGACCTAAGACAACACGACATAAAGAGAGACCTAAGACAACACTACATAAAGAGATACCTAAGACAACACTACATAAAGAGAGACCTAAGACAACACTACATAAAGAGAGACCTAAACCAACACTACATAAAGAGAGACCTAAGACAACACTACATAAAGAGAGACCTAAACCAACACTACACAAAGAGAGACCTAAGACAACACTACATAAAGAGAGACCTAAGACAACACTACTTAAAGAGAGACCTAAACCAACACTACATAAAGAGAGACCTAAGACAACACTACATAAAGAGAGACCTAAGACAACACTACTTAAAGAGAGACCTAAACCAACACTACATAAAGAGAGACCTAAACCAACACTACATAAAGATAGACCTAAACCAACACTACATAAAGAGAGACCTAAGACAACACTACATAAAGAGATACCTAAGACAACACTACATAAAGAGAGACCTAAGACAACACTACATAAAGAGATACCTAAGACAACACTACATAAAGAGAGACCTAAGACAACACTACATAAAGAGATACCTAAGACAACACTACATAAAGATAGACCTAAGACAACACTACATAAAGAGAGACCTAAACCAACACTACATAAAGAGAGACCTAAGACAACACTACATAAAGAGATACCTAAGACAACACTACATAAAGAGATACTTAAGACAACACTACATAAAGATAGACCTAAGACAACACTACATAAAGATAGAACTAAGACAACACTACATAAAGAGAGACCTAAACCAACACTACATAAAGAGAGACCTAAGACAACACTACATAAAGAGAGACCTAAACCAACACTACTTAAAGAGAGACCTAAACCAACACTACATAAAGATAGACCTAAACCAACACTACATAAAGAGAGACCTAAGACAACACTACATAAAGAGATACCTAAGACAACACTACATAAAGAGAGACCTAAGACAACACTACATAAAGAGAGACCTAAGACAACACTACATAAAGAGAGACCTAAGACAACACTACATAAAGAGATACCTAAGACAACACTACATAAAGAGAGACCTAAGACAACACTACATAAAGAGAGACCTAAACCAACACTACATAAAGAGAGACCTAAGACAACACTACATAAAGAGAGACCTAAACCAACACTACACAAAGAGAGACCTAAGACAACACTACATAAAGAGAGACCTAAGACAACACTACTTAAAGAGAGACCTAAACCAACACTACATAAAGAGAGACCTAAGACAACACTACATAAAGAGAGACCTAAGACAACACTACATAAAGAGAGACCTAAGACAACACTACATAAAGAGAGACCTAAACCAACACTACACAAAGAGAGACCTAAACCAACACTACACAAAGAGAGACCTAAACCAACACTACATAAAGAGAGACCTAAACCAACACTACATAAAGAGAGACCTAAACCAACACTACATAAAGAGAGACCTAAACCAACACTACATAAAGAGAGACCTAAACCAACACTACATAAAGATAGACCTAAACCAACACTACATAAAGAGAGACCTAAGACAACACTACATAAAGAGATACCTAAGACAACACTACATAAAGAGAGACCTAAGACAACACTACTTAAAGAGAGACCTAAACCAACACTACATAAAGAGAGACCTAAGACAACACTACATAAAGAGAGACCTAAGACAACACTACATAAAGAGAGACCTAAGACAACACTACATAAAGAGAGACCTAAGACAACACTACATAAAGAGAGACCTAAACCAACACTACACAAAGAGAGAACTAAGACAACACTACATAAAGAGAGACCTAAGACAACACTACATAAAGAGAGACCTAAGACAACACTACTTAAAGAGAGACCTAAACCAACACTACATAAAGAGAGACCTAAGACAACACTACATAAAGAGAGACCTAAGACAACACTACATAAAGAGAGACCTAAACCAACACTACACAAAGAGAGACCTAAGACAACACTACATAAAGAGAGACCTAAGACAACACTACTTAAAGAGAGACCTAAACCAACACTACATAAAGAGAGACCTAAGACAACACTACATAAAGAGAGACCTAAGACAACACTACTTAAAGAGAGACCTAAACCAACACTACATAAAGAGAGACCTAAGACAACACTACATAAAGAGAGACCTAAGACAACACTACATAAAGAGAGACCTAAACCAACACTACATAAAGAGAGACCTAAGACAACACTACATAAAGAGAGACCTAAGACAACACTACATAAAGAGATACCTAAACCAACACTACATAAAGAGAGACCTAAGACAACAACATAGCAAGGCAGCAACACATGACAACACAGCATTGTCGCAACACAACATGACAACAACATGGTAGCAACACAACATGGCGGCAGCACAACATGGTAGGAGCACAAAACATGGTACAAACATTATTGGGCACAGACAACAGCACAAAGGGAAAGGAGGTA
>NW_025746707.1:0-92301 GCF_021184085.1 Oncorhynchus gorbuscha
AGAGAGAGTGAGGTGCTGCCTTAGAGAGAGGTGCTGCCTTGCCTTAGAGAGAGTGAGGTGCTGCCTTAGAGAGAGAGGGAGAGAGAGAGAGAGAGAGCGAGGTGCTGCCTTAGAGAGAGAGAGGAGCTGCCTTAGAGAGAGAGAGAGAGAGTGAGGTGCTGCCTTAGAGAGAGAGAGTGAGGTGCTGCCTTAGAGAGAGAGAGTGAAGTGCTGCCTTAGAGAGAGAGAGCGAGGTGCTGCCTTAGAGAGAGAGAGAGAGAGAGAGCGAGGTGCTGCCTTAGAGAGAGAGAGTGCAATGCACTTTAGTAGAGAGAGGGGGATGTAGAGACAGGATGGCTGTGGGTTGGGTCTCTTTCGTGTCAGATCTTCCTGTTGACCACATTGACAGGAAGATGGAGGCCTCTGCAGCTGAAACTGTCACCTCTCTCTCTCTCTCTCTCTCGTTGACTGGTAACTAATGCAAATCACATTTATATGGACTGGGCTAGTCTATTACGAATGTAAATCACATGTGTATATGGACTGGGCTAGTCTATAACAGGGATGGGGAACTGGCGGGGTCCCCCTTTTGAAGGCCCTCGGACACAGTCAATTGAAGTTAATTCATTAGGCCCTCATCCATGGATTTCACTTGACTGAGCAGGGGTGCAGCCATGGGTGGGCCTTGGAGGGCATAGGCCCCTCCACTGGGGAGCCAGGCCCAGCCAATCTGAATGAGTTTCCCCCAAAAATGTAGTTTTATTACAGACAGAAATATTCCTCAGACCCGAAAACTGCACCATTTAAAGTGGCATTTTATTGTCCCCATCACAAGGTGCACCTGTGTAATGATCATGCTGTTTAATCAGCTTCTTGATATGCCACACCTTTCTGGTGGATGGATTATCTTCATAAAGGATAAATGCTCACTAACACGGCATGTAAACACATTTGCACACAAAATTTAGCTAGAAATGAGCTTTTTGTGCACATCGACCATTTCTGGGATTTTTTTATTTCACCTCATGAAACATGGGACCAACACTTTACATGTTGCTTTTATATTTAGAAAATATATTTTTTTTTATAGCAACACAAGACACCTGTCTGATTTACACCTGTTTGAGTGGACTAATCCATTGCCTGTCTGGGTGGACTAGTCCATTGTCTCTGTGGGTGGACTAGTCCATTGTCTCTGTGGGTGGACTAGTCCATTGCCTGTCTGGGTGGACTAGTCCATTGCCTGTCTGGGTGGACTAGTCCATTGCCTGTCTGGGTGGACTAGTCCATTGCCTGTCTGGGTGGACTAGTCCATTGCCTGTCTGGGTGGACTAGTCCATTGCCTGTCTGGGTGGACTAGTCCATTGTCTGTCTGGGTGGACTAGTCCATTGTCTGTCTGGGTGGACTAGTCCATTGCCTGTCTGGGTGGACTAGTCCATTGTCTGTCTGGGTGGACTAGTCCATTGCGGAGGGGATGGCACACCACTACACCAGTAGTACATTTAGCCTACCGTTAATTCCCACCATTTTTAATCTACAATGTTTGTTTGGTTACGGTAATGCATTCCATATATTATTATTACAGTCTTACCATTGTCATTGTAGGAGTGGACACATTGTTTGAAGAGTGTTCAACCTAGGCTACACTTTTTGGTTTATTTCATTCCATTTACAAGTTGTCAATGTATTCATTGTCTTTTGTTTGGAGTGCTCCTGTCAATGTTGAGTAAGGACGCTCACCGAGCCTGTTTGAGAAATATTCCCCGCTCTCTTTCGATAACCACTCAGCATAAAAGGGGGAAAAATGTCATGCTCTGATCCGGTGGAAACGTCATAAAATAGGCCTACCAGATTACTTCTTATCCCTTGTGTAAAATAGCCTACAGCTCTGTCTGTCTGTCTGGAGCTCACTGGTGCGGAAACTCTGACAGCACAGAATATTTTATACAATGTTGCAAGTTTGCTAGCACAAGCTTTGGGCTGGACCAAGTTGATAGTTGTACAATGTTTCTTACAGACAGTCCATGCATAGCCAATGGATATGTTCTACATGCAGGCTGTAGTTTATTTGTTGGATTTATGTAGGCTGTTTTTACATATTACCAATGGCAATAGAAGTTATATTTAACATGGTATCATTTTCATTTTGATTTAACCACTACATTTATTGTGAGATATGCAGACCTTATTATAAATGGAATGAAACTGTTCCATGAAAATCATAACTGATCAGTAGGAATGGTACTATACTCTGGCACTCCAAATGGAAAAGGTTAACGGTCGCTGGTGTAGCCTGTTACCGGTAACTTCAGGAGAGTAACGGCAGAACCTGAGAAGGCCAGCAATGGCGGGAAGAGGAGAATCAGGAATATATATGTTTTCTTCTTCTGGTTAGGCTATATTGATCTCTAACTCCCTCTTGAGTCATTTGTGTGACTTCATTTTTAATCACAGTGCTTAAAGCATCAGACAAGCTCTGTGGCCTACATATAGTTGATTTTATTCAAACATAGGGTGTATCTACAGTTGAAGTCGGAAGTTTACATACACCTTAGCCAAATGCACTTAAACTCCGTTTTTCACAATTCCTGACATTTAATCCAAGTAAAAATTCTCTGTTTTAGGTCAGTTAGGATCATCACTTTATTTTAAGAATGTGAAATGTCAGAATAATAGTAGAGTGATTTATTTCAGCTTTTATTTATTTCATCACATTCCCAATGGGTCAGAAGTTTACATACACTCAATTTGTATTTGTTAGCATTGCCTTTAAATTGTTTAACTTGGGTCAAATGTTTCGGGTAGCCTTCTACAAGCTTCCCACAATAAGTTGGGTGAATTTTGGCCCATTCCTCCTGACAGAGCTGGTGTAACTGAGTCAGGTTTGTAGGCCTCCTTGCCTCCTCCTTCCACACACGCTTTTCAGTTCTACCCACAAATTTCCTATGGGATTGAGGTCAGGGCTTTGTGATGGCCACTCCAATACCTTGACTTTGTTGTCCTTAAGCCATTTTTCCACAACTTTGGAAGTATGCTTTGTGTCATTGTCCATTTGGAAGACCCATTTGCGACCAAGCTGTAACTTCCTGACTGATGTCTTGAGATGTTGCTTCAATATATTCACATAATTTTCTTCCCTCATGATGCCATCTATTTTTTGACCCCCACAACATGATGCTGCCACCACCGTGCTTCATGGTTGGGATGGTATTCTTTTCTTGCAAGCATCCCTCTTTTTCCTCCAAACATAATGATGAACATTATGGCCAAACAGTTCTATTTTTGATTCATCAGACCAGGGGGCATTTCTCCAAAAAGTACGATCTTTGTCCCCATGTGCAGTTTCAAACCGTAGTCTGTTTTTTTATGGTCGTTTTGGAGCAGTGGCTTCTTCCTTGCTGAGCGGCCTTTCAGGTTATGTCGATATAGGATTCGTTTTATTGTGGAAATAGATACTTTTGTACCTGTTTCCTCCAGCATCTTCACAAGGTCTTTTGCTGTTGTTCTTGGATTGATTTGTACTTTTCGCACCAAAGTACGTTCATCTCTAGGAGTCAGAACATGTCTCCTTCCTGAGCGATATGATGGCTGCATGGTCCCATGGTGTTTATACTTGCATACTATTGCTTGTACAGATGAACGTGGTACCTTCAGGTGTTTGGAAATTGCTCCCAAGGATGAATCCGACTTGTGGAGGTCTACAATTTTTTTCTGAGGTCTTGGCTGATTTATTTTGATTTTCCCATGATGTCAAGCAAATGATTGAAGGTAGTCCTTGACATACATCCACAGGTACACCTCCAATTGACTCAAATTATGTAAATTAGCCTATCCGAAGCTTCTAAAGCCATGACATAATTTTCTGGAATTTTCCAAGCTGTTTAAAGGCACAGTCAACTTTGTGTTGGTAAACTTTTAACCCACTGGAATTGTGATACAGTGAAATATAAGTGAAATAATCTGTCTGTAAACAATTGTTGAAAAAATTACTTGTGCCATGCACAAAGTAGATGTCCTAACCTACTTGGCAAAACTATAGTTTGTTCACAAGAAATTTGTGGAGTGGTTGAAAAACAAGTTTTAATGACTCCAACCTAAGTGTATGTAAACTTCCGACTTCTACTGTATGTATGGAAAAATACACGTTGAAAAATTTTGACCAATCAAAAGAACAGACGACTTTCAGTCGACCAAGATTTTGTTTAGCCGGGGACCTCCCTGGATTGGATGATGGTTGTCATCTGTCTGCTGTTACCAGGAAGTAGTTCTGGATCAATGTGATTGTTTCCCTTGTGGTTTTATAGCTCATGTACTTTGCAAGTTATTTCAATACATCCTGTTATTTCTGTGCAAAGACAATATTATGTGTCTGCAGTCACACAGCTTTGCTCTAAGGACTGTGGTGAAAGCCCACTGGGTAAAAACTGTTGAATCAACAATGTTTCCACGTCATTAATATATATATATATATATATATGTGATGACATTGAATCAAAGTGGAAAACTGTTTGCTTTTGTAAGAAGTCATCAACTTCAGGGAATTTCATATTTTTTTTCACAACTTTGAACCTTAATCCAATGACATGGTGACATTTCATGTTAAATTAATGTAAATTAAAACTAGATGTTGAACTGACGTGTGTGTGTTTGTGTGTGTGTGTGTGTTCCCATGTCTCTGAAGGTTTGTTGTGGTCCAGCCTGGTTATGTGTATAGCATCTGTAAGCCTACTGTTTGTGTGGATATTTAGGAAGTATTTAATGGATTGTGTGTATTCTCTCCATCAGGGGTGAAGCTGTAGAAGAATAACTGAAGAGAGAGAGATAAGATGCCTCCTCCCCCGCCACCCCCTGCCCCTCCCCCACCCCCAACCTTCGCTGTGGTAAGCACGCCAAAGACGTCCTAGTTATATTGAAACTACTGATATGAGTTAACATGACGATGGAAAATTCATTCAGTTTAGATGTAATCTTAGATGAAGACAGCATCCCCCTCTGTCAGATCACCTCTCATCCCCTTCTGTCAGATCACCTCTCATCCCCCTCTGTCAGATCACCTCTCATCCCCCTCTCCCCTCTGTCAGATCCACCTCTCATCCCCTTCTGTCAGATCACCTCTCATCCCCCTCTGTCAGATCACCTCTCATCCCCTCTGTCAGATCACCTCTCATCCCCTTCTGTCAGATCACCTCATCCCCTCTCTGTCAGATCACCTCTCATCCCTCTGTCAGATCACCTCTCATCCCCCTCTGTCAGATCACCTCTCATCCCCCTCTGTCAGATCATCTCTCATCCCCTTCTGTCAGATCACCTCTCATCCCCTTCGGTCAGATCACCTCTCATCCCCTTCTGTCAGATCACCTCTCATCCCCTTCTTTCATGAGTGATTGAAGGGAAATTTCTTAGGTCAGTACAGTTTTGACCTTGTTCAATAGCGCCACCTTGTGGTAGTGACAGGAAGCGTTTCCAGCATGGCAATGTGATTGTGCAAGTTGTCGTCCTAGGTAATACTATATCATTTTCTATATTACTTAACTGGCTCCTTTGTTTGTGTTTTATGTTGTCAACATTCGCAGGCAAATACACAGAAGCCATCACTCAGCAAGAATGAAGCACAAGGAAGAAACGCCTTACTGTCTGATATCGGAAAAGGTGCTCGCCTGAAGAAGGCCGTGACCAATGACAGGAGTCAACCCATCATTGACAGTGAGTAAAGGGTTCTCTGATGCTGTGTATTCTCAAGGCTTTACTCAGAATGTACTCCTCCTCAGTCTAACCATTAGGAAATATGGAAGCTACTTGAAACCTACAAAGGCCTTCTGCAGATAATTAGATTTCAAAGGTTATGGTCTTGTGCCGGATGAAAAGAGATTGAATACCTTTCTTCACAGAACCCAAAGGTGGAGGAGGAGGAGGAGGTGGAGGAGGTGGTGGTGGTGGAGGAGGAGGAGGAGGAGGAGGTGGCGGAGGAGGAGGACCAGTACTAGGAGGTCTCTTTGCAGGAGGCATTCCCAAGCTTCGGTCCTCAGGAGGGAACAGTAACGGTAATGATCCATGTTTATAATAAGAGGCTACAATGTACTGCAGCAGCCTCGAGATGCTACAATGTACTGCAGCGGCCTCTAGATGCTACAATGTACTGCAGCAGCCTCTAGATGCTACAATGTACTGCAGCGGCCTCTAGATGCTACAATGTACTGCAGCGGCCTCTAGATGCTACAATGTACTGCAGCAGCCTCTAGATGATACAATGTACTGCAGCAGCCTCTAGATGATACAATGTACTGCAGCAGCCTCTAGATGCTACAATGTACTGCAGCAGCCTCTAGATGCTACAATGTACTGCAGCAGCCTCTAGATGCTACAATGTACTGCAGCAGCCTCCAAATGCTACAATGTACTGCAGCAGCCTCTAGATGCTACAATGTACTGCAGCGGCCTCTAGATGCTACAATGTACTGCAGCAGCCTCTAAATGCTACAATGTACTGCAGCAGCCTCTAGATGCTACAATGTACTGCAGCAGCCTCTAGATGCTACAATGTACTGCAGCAGTCTCTAGATGCTACAATGTACTGCAGCAGCCTCTAGATGCTACAATGTACTGCAGCAGCCTCTAGATGCTACAATGTACTGCAGCGGCCTCTAGATGCTACAATGTACTGCAGCGGCCTCTAGATGCTACAATGTACTGCAGCAGCCTCTAGATGCTACAATGTACTGCAGCAGCCTCTAGATGCTACAATGTACTGCAGCAGCCTCTAGATGCTACAATGTACTGCAGCAGCCTCTAGAGGCTACAATGTACTGCAGCAGCCTCTAGATGCTACGATGTACTGCAGCAGTCTCTAGATGCTACAATGTACTGCAGCGGCCCTCGATGCTACAATGTACTGCAGCAGCCTCTAGATGCTACAATGTACTGCAGCAGCCTCTAGAGGCTACAATGTACTGCAGCAGCCTCTAGATGCTACAATGTACTGCAGCAGCCTCTAGATGCAATGTACTGCAGCAGCCTCTAGATGCTACAATGTACTGCAGCAGTCTCTAGATGCTACAATGTACTGCAGCAGCCTCTAGATGCTACAATGTACTGCAGCAGCCTCTAGATGCTACAATGTACTGCAGCGGCCTCTAGATGCTACAATGTACTGCAGCAGCCTCTAGATGCTACAATGTACTGCAGCAGCCTCTAGATGCTACAATGTACTGCAGCAGTCTCGAGGTTACAATGTACTGCAGCAGCCTCTAGATGCTACAATGTACTGCATCAGTCTCTAGATGCTACAATGTACTGCAGCAGCCTCTAGAGGCTACAATGTACTGCAGCAGCCTCTAGATGCTAGAATGTACTGCAGCAGCCTCTAGAGGCTACAATGTACTGCAGCAGCCTCTAGAGGCTACAATGTTGTCTAGAGGTTGTATTAATGTGGTTAGTAAGCGGTGTTTGAGATAAGCCATGATAACTATCTTGAACAAGTGTAATGTGTTGCTATATGTAAACTGTACTGCGCCACCTTGTTCTACACGTCCTCAAGACAAGTCAATTACAGGTCTGTCAGAGTTGACCAAAGTGCCAAGGTTTATTACATAACAAAACAATAATACAATGCATGACCCCAGAGACACCCCCCCCCCCAAAAAAAAGTAACACAGTCCAACTTTAAACATACTCTTGAAAGTTGTAATCGTGGAATGCACAAGGCACAATTTCAAAATGAGGTAGTGCATCATCAGTTGCTCTCGTCATCTTAGTGTTGCAGACCTTGGGGAGTGAAGTTCCCCAGTGCTGGATGAGTGAAGGAGTTTGGGAACCCCTGGTATTGAAGACATACATTATGGATAGATAGCAGCAGGGCAAGAAGTAATGCCAAGACTTGCATGTAAACACTTTACATTAAGTATATTCACACTCTTTGTAAGATAACACTGGTGACTAAACACTCTTTGTAAGAGAACACTGGTGACTAAACACTCTTTGTAAGAGAACACTGGTGACTAAACACTCTTTGTAAGATAACACTGGTGACTAAACACTCTTTGTAAGAGAACACTGGTGACTAAACACTCTTTGTAAGAGAACACTGGTGACTAAACACTCTTTGTAAGATAACACTGGTGACTAAACACTCTTTGTAAGAGAACACTGGTGACTAAACACTCTTTGTAAGACTAACACTGGTGACTAAACACTCTTTGACAGATGATAACACACTGGTGATATTAGTATGCGAAAACACGCATGTAAATCCATACGACTTGCCTTTGCTCTCTAACCCAATAGTTCCCTTCTAAAACCAGCCTGCCCCAGAGGACTCTGCAGAAAGGGCGACGGAACATATAAACAAACATATAACGAAGAATATTAAACTAGTCCACCTGCTAGGGGCAATCCCAAATCTATTGCCCAAATACCAGCTCATTTGTGGACGAGACAAACCAAAAAACAACCTAATAAGGGACACAAAATTATATTTTTCAAAGAAACAATAATTATAACCCTGGCTCCTTTATAAAATATCAATATTAAAACTTCAAATACTTTATTAAATACACAACATTAGTAAAAAGACACAGTTCATATTACATTGTTAAAAGCGTATACGTTTCATAGTTCCTGTGCTATACCCTGTACCCTGTTCCCTGTACCCTGTTCCCTATACCCTGTACCCTGTTCCCTATACCCTGTTCCCTATACCCTGTTCCCTATACCCTGTTCCCTATACCCTGTACCCTGTACCCTGTACCCCATACCCTGTACCCTGTTCCCTATACCCTGTTCCCTATACCCTATACCCTGTTCCCTATACCCTGTTCCCAGCTTACAACCGGCTTCCAAGCCGCTCCCCCCCCCCCAACAGTGTTGAAGACGTTACTGCAATACAAATCATAGCTGTCATTTACTTGAGTAAGCGGTAAAACCATTTACAGAAAATAAACAAAAGTTGCTGACCAAACGTTTGACAACTTGCCACAAGCACAGGCCACGTGCGTCGTCCATGGCAGAAACACTGGCTCGCTAATCGTATGTTGCGGCTCGCTAACTTATACCCCAATTCTCACCTGGTCTCAGTCACACCAGCCACTAGGTGACAAGGGCTACATATATTTCTGTAATGTATAGAGGGCACTAGTTGGTTGGTTGTTTTTAACCATAGCCCCATGTAAGACAAAATGATGTTAGACAAAGTGTGTGATGTTTGAAACCCTTATGCTTCCACAGGAGGCCCTAGACCCCCATGGTACCTCCAGGAGGCCGTTCCTCAGGCCCCAGACCGTTTGGTGGTGGGGGCCCCTCCGCTGGCCCTCCACGGTTCTCAGGGGCCCCAGCCTTTCCCCGGAGCAGCGCCCCCGACCTCCCCAGGGGACGGGCAGGCCCCCCGCGACCAGAGACCCCTGGTGGACCCCCTCCCCAATCCCCAACACCCCACGGCCCAACCAGAACTTCCAGAGTCGAGGGACCCCGCCTGTTCCAGGAGGAGCCCGGATACCCAGCTCAGCCCCGGCACCTCCACCACCCAACCTTGCAGGCAGACACCAAGGCTTGCCCCCTCCCCTGGCCCTATAGGGGCCCCGTCTGGGCCAAAACCCTCCTTTGGGGCCCCTCCGGTTCCCAGTAGTGGACGTCCCCCTCTACCCCCAGCCCCCCACCCTGGCAGACCCTCAGAGGACCCCTGGTCCCCACCCCCACCCCCACCCTGGGGGCCACCGGTCCTCCATATCCAGAGATGGACCACCGCCACCATCTTTCAACTCCAAGCCCCCAGCTTGTCTTCCTCTCGGCCCTCCATCGGCGGTGGTGGAGCTCCCCCTCTCCCTCCTGGCAGACCGGGCCCTCCACTGCTGCCCCCAACGCCTGCGGGAGGAGACGAACACACCCCCAGACTACCACAGAGGAACATTTCACTCAACTCGCCGGCGCCGCCACCTGGCCGGTCAGGACCACTGCCACCCCCTCCCAGTGAGAGGCCGCCCCCTCTGGGTAAAAACCCCCCAGGACGGACGGGTAAGGATGCTGCTTCCTTCAGCCTCCCTTCAGGTCATATAATGATGACCACTGTCTCTTTTTGGGTTAGCTTAGCAACTAGAAACATAGTTAACCTTTCTGTGGTCAGCTTGGTCAGACATCAGGACACCGTGTATGTTTTTTGAGACTGGATGGAATATAGTTTGTAGCTATGATGTGAATTATAGCGATGATATACATGATACTATTATATAGAACTAGTGTTGCATTGAACTCTGTGGTGTAACCTCTTCTCCCCCAGGCCCGCTCCCTCCCCTCCCCCTCCTCAGGTCCACGTGGAGGCAGTATAAGGTCATCTCCAGTCCCCTCACCTCCTAACCGGCCGGGAGCAGAGCCGCCCCGTGGGGGACAACGGCCCCCGCTCCCACCAGACCGACCGGGAATAGGAGGCCCTCCTCCCCCACCTCCTCCCATGGGCAACGGCTTCCAGAACTCCCATCACCAACACATTGGTGAGTGTAACAGAAGGAATTCACATGATGATTAATCCTGCTTGAGACCTTACTCCCTGATGTGCCCTTAGCTCCCATTGCTAATGACTTGGCTTCAGCTCAGTGGGCTAACAGTTTTGTAGACCCGGGTTTGAACCCATATAGGTATTTTAATTGACCTCGCTGAGAGTTGTGTTTCTCTCTCTGTCAGATGAGTGGGAGGCCAGGTTCCAGTTCCACCCTGTCTCAGACCTCCCTGTCCCAGAGCCTTACGTGTCCTGTCAGAAGACATACCCCAGCAAGTTGTCCAAGACTGACGGCAGAGGTAGGAACCAAGGCTTTCCTCCCAGACCTGGGTCAAATGCACGTCAAATACTTTGACATTCATGCGCTCTGCTTTAAAAATAGCAAGGCTAAATCAAGTGTTTTCTATATGTATTGATTTGTCCCAAATCTGTTTCCTCCTGAAAGTTTCCATCCTTCAGAGTATCTTCCTGTCCTTGACAGCCTGCTTGACATGTCCGCCTTATTTTCCTCTTCTTTCCTGTCCAGGTTCCGATAAAAAGTCCAGGGGTGCCCCCCCACTACCCCCTATCCCCAGGTGAAGCGGTCGTTTTTGGGATGTTTCCCCTTCCTCCCCTCCTCTCCCTCCCTCCCTCCCTTCCTTCCCTTCCCTCCTCTCTCTCCCTCCCTCCCTTCCCTCCTCTCCCTCCCTTCCCTCCTCTCCCTCCCTTCCCTCCTCCTCCCTCCCTTCCCTCCTCTCCTCCCTCCCTCCTCCCTCCCTTCCCTTCCCTCCCTTCCCTCCCTTCCCTTCCCTCCGAGTACATGGATGTAAGTATGTCACTTCCACTGCCTCTGTCCATGAGGCTTATAGCACCTCCATGGAAGGACCATATTTACAGTGGGACTCACGCAACCATGTGTTTCTGCCTGGAGTTGACAGAATATTCTCATTTAACGAACAGCACTCCAAACCAACCAAAGTCGCAACAGAGGCTCGTTTTATAGGCTATGCATTTGGTTTTGCTCCACTATGTGTGTAGTGTTGAAACTGTATACTTTTGTTATCATTTTTCACTGTGCCTTTTTTTTTCTTTTCAATTCCGGATTGTTATGAAGGATCTTTAACAGGTTAAGGGAAACAGTCTGTTTCTGGATGCTGTGCCTGTCTTTGCCAAAGAGCAACCGAACTATAGCATATCAGTTACAATATTCTAACCATCAAAGGGTACTTCTCCATACAGTTCATGTGCAGTTCACGGCATGTCTTGAACTTTGTTTTTACACGGTAGAGACAAAATGGACGCTTGTGTGTTACAGGATGCGTTGATGGAACTTTAGGTGAAAATGGAATGTTTTCTTTATGCCTTGAAAGAAAAAAAGAATGTCACTCATGACAGTTGTTAGTTTAATTTTGTATGATTTGAGTTGTTGGGAAGGACTATTTGTTTTTATTTTCTAAAGTTATCTATTTGACTATGTTTTGTTCTATACAGTTACAGTATTATCTTCTGCTTATTATATTATTATTATTATTATATTGCTTCTGTACTACAGCTCTGGGACGTCTCCGCTACTTGATATTAACATCAAGCTTGTCTCAGAACCACGTGCAGAGTGACAATCTAATATTTGACCTATGAAAGTAAATCATTCAAATGTATTAATGTTACATACATGATCCTGAAGTTATGAGATGAATGAGCTTTGCTCATAGAATTTGCAAGTGTTTAATGTATGCAAGGAGGATATGATTATGGATCAAAATATGCTGGCTGTAGGCTGATGTGAGAGAGAAAAGTGCTATGTTTGGCCTCAGTGTTTTCTCTGTTCTGTAAAGACGATATGATATGATACGATATGCATTTCTGAATAGAGAATGGGGGGAATGGCAGGAGCACGTGTGTTTGACCAAAGACAGTTGGCTGCAATAGGACGTCGTCTCTTCCCACAGAGGCGGTGTCTCAGATACAACTTGCATTGGAGACTACCTAGGACCAAACAGACAGACACAACTTGCATTGGAGACTACCTAGGACCAAACAGACAGATACAACTTGCATTGGAGACTACCTAGGACCAAACAGACAGATACAACTTGCATTGGAGACTACCTAGGACCAAACAGACAGACACAACTTGCATTGGAGACTACCTAGGACCAAACAGACAGACACAACTTGCATTGGAGACTACCTAGGACCAAACAGACAGATACAACTTGCATTGGAGACTACCTAGGACCAAACAGACAGACACAACTTGCATTGGAGACTACCAATCAGACCAAACAGACAGATACAACTTGCATTGGAGACTACCTAGGACCAAACAGACAGACACAACTTGCATTGGAGACTACCTAGGACCAAACAGACAGACACAACTTGCATTGGAGACTACCTAGGACCAAACAGACAGACACAACTTGCATTGGAGACTACCTAGGACCAAACAGACAGACACAACTTGCATTGGAGACTACCTAGGACCAAACAGACAGACACAACTTGCATTGGAGACTACCTAGGACCAAACAGACAGACACAACTTGCATTGGAGACTACCTAGGACCAAACAGACAGACACAACTTGCATTGGAGACTACCTAGGACCAAACAGACAGACACAACTTGCATTGGAGACTACCTAGGACCAAACAGACAGATACAACTTGCATTGGAGACTACCTAGGACCAAACAGACAGACACAACTTGCATTGGAGACTACCAATCAGACCAAACAGACAGATACAACTTGCATTGGAGACTACCTAGGACCAAACAGACAGACACAACTTGCATTGGAGACTACCTAGGACCAAACAGACAGACACAACTTGCATTGGAGACTACCAATCAGACCAAACAGACAGACACAACTTGCATTGGAGACTACCTAGGACCAAACAGACAGACACAACTTGCATTGGAGACTACCTAGGACCAAACAGACAGACACAACTTGCATTGGAGGAAAAAAGAGGACCATTAAAGTTGTGTGTTAGTTCCTCCTCAGGTGACAGACATAATGAATGACATTCCTCATGGGGACATTTTTCTTTCAGTCTTCTTTCAGAATGTATTCTGTCTCTTGTTCCCTAGTTATCTCTGTTAACCCAAAGTCAAATATAGCGTAGTTGGGTCAGCTACACGCAGAAACTGCCCACGGGAGATTAGTTCCCTATGACATTTACAATGGTACTGCAGAGTGCTTTATGCACTTTGGCTTCAAGGGAATTTATATAGGATTATTCTTTTGATGCATTCAACTGTTTTTGTTTCTGCCTTTTTGAGTGTATTTTCTTCCTGATGCTTTTCAATGTAAAACAAAGCAAACTATTTCCAAATGGATTTTTTAAATAAAGCAAATAAAGTTGAGACTTCTTGTGTTCTCGTACAAAAGGAAGTTAGTTGCTTCACTAACACTCTCAAACTACACTATTTTAGAATCAAATCCATTTTTTAATGGGGATATGCAACGAGTGGAGTATTCTAGGTTTCTATCTATTTTAAAGGTGTCTAGTCTTAGCTAATTCGTTGATTTATTGACCTAAATGTATTGATTTATTGACAGGTCTAAACTCACATTATACAGACCTCTTGAGAGACCCATACCCATGTCAGAGTGCGGTCGCTTTCCCACCCAATCAAAGCCGAGTATAGCTCGTCGAAACAACACACGACAATTGGATGGCTGGCTTGTCACTCATAATTTAGGGCGTTGATGAACAATGGCACGAAATGAGGCCACAAATGAGAATTGTTTAGTGCTTATCAGGGATCCTTGGGACATAAACCTTTCCTCTCACCATTTTACATGTCAACTTCAATTGGGGCAACATCAATGTCTTGACGTGCCAAGCATCCCAAATAGCTTTACGCCAAATGATAATAGCATGTACTACCGTTAGCTAGCTGTCAACAGCAGTAGATAGAGTTCAGACTAACGTTTATATAGCTACATTTTTATTTATTTTTTAAACCCGACAATCACGTGTTAAATATGCAATATCTCGTTACCAGATGTGCAAGGTATGACGCTTTTATATCGTTGTATTTTCGCCATATGTTTTTAGCAAGCGAGCTAACTGACGTTAATGTAACTGTTACTATCAACGAATAGCATGCTAACTTTATAATGCAATATCTGTGGTATGCATGTCATCAGCACTGCACTCCTTGTAAATATCTTTGTTTTGGTTATTTTTGACAACAACAGATTCAGCCTCTCCTGTATAGGGGATTGGTAGGGCCAGGAGTTTTTCCTAGACTTGTCACTTGATCAGGAAACGCTATTGGTCCTTGGTATTACATATGTTTTTCTGACAACCCAAAAAAAGTGTATGACTTATCCTACTACAACTGATTATTATTGTTTCAACAAGGGCATTGCGGATGTATTATCCTGAACTGGTGCCCAGCGTGACTGTTCTGTACTCGGATATCGAAAATATTCCCATCGGTGAAGTAATTTAGTGCTCCTACAACCACAAAACAACCATGGATACCTACGTAGCCATCCATGGCAAGAACATATCCCACAATCCCCTCTCCTCCACCCAAGCCATGTCTATCGACAAGCTCTTCCCGGCTCTCCTGGAGTGTTTTGGGATCATCCTGTGTGGATACATCGCCGGTAGGACAGACATAATCACCTCCTATCAAGCTAAAGGATTAGGGAATTTTGTGTCTAAATTCGCCCTTCCGGCGCTGCTCTTCAAGAACATGGTTCTGTTGGACTTTAATAACGTGATCTGGTCGTTCCTGTGGAGTATCCTGATAGCCACGGTGTCGGTGTTCGTCCTGGTGTGTGTTCTGACGCTCGCCGTGGCCAGTCCGGAGAGCAGGTACAGCAAGGCAGGACTCTACTCCATCTTCGCTACGCAGAGCAACGACTTCGCCCTGGGGTATCCCATTGGTGAGGATAGTTGTCTTTTGGAATGTGATCGTAGTACAATAGGGCCAGTTTATTTTACTTTGGAAAGTTCAACCTCTTTGTCAAAACAGACCCAGCCGTTCCCCACACAGTGCATTCTGAAAGTATTCAGACCCCTTGACTTTGACGTTGTTACTTTACAGCCTAATTCTAAAATTGATTACATTGTTTTTTCCATCATCAATCTACACACAATACCCCATAATGACAAAGCAAAAACAGGTTAGACATTTTTTCACATTTATAAAAAAAAATAAAAAAAATAAAAAATCACATTTCCATAAGTATTCAGACTCTTTACTCAGTTCTTTGTTGAAGCACCTTTGGCAGTGATTACAACCTTGAGTCTTCTTGGGTATCACGCTACAAGCTTGGGGAGATTCTCCCATTCTTCTCTGCAGATCCTCTCAAGCTCTGTCAGGTTGGATGGGGAGCATCGCAGCTCAGCTATTTTCAGGTCTCTCCAGACATGTTCGATCGGGTTCAAGTCCGGCTCTGGCTGGGCCACTCAAGGACATTTAGAGACTTTTCCCTAAGCCACGCCTGCGTTGTCTTGGCTGTGTGCTTAGGGTTGTTGTCCTGTTGGAAGGGGAACCTTCGCCCCAGTCTGAGGTCATGAGTGCTCTGGAGCAGGTTTTCATTAAGGATTTCTCTGTGCTTTGCTCTGTTCATCTTTCCCTCGATCCTGACTAATCTCCCAGTCCCTGCTGCTGAAAAACATCCTCACTACATGATGCTGACACCACCATGCTTCACCGTAGGGATGGTGCCAGGTTTCCTCCAGACGTGACGCTTGGTTTTTGCTCTGACATGCACTGTCAACTGGGACCTTCATATAGTCAGGTGTGTGCCTTTCCAAGTTGTAGAAACAGCTCAAAGATGATCAATGGAAACAGGATGCACCTGAGCTCAATTTATAGTCTCATAGCAAAGGGTCTGAATACTTATATAAATAAGTTATTTCTGTTTATTTTTAATACATTTGCAAACACTTCTCAAAACCTCTTTTCGCTTTGTCATTATGACGTATTGTGTGTAGATTGATGAAGAAAACATTTAATTGAATCAATTTTAGAATAAGGCTGTAACGTAACAAAATGTGGAAAAAGTGAAGGGGTCTGAATGCTTTCTGAATACTCTGTATTTGTTGGAACATCTGGGAGTCCCTGAGGAGTGGTTTGGAAACCATACAATAACATCTGTCACCCCCCGTCCCTGCAGTGGACGCCCTGTACAGGAACACATATCCAGAGTACCTGCAGTACATCTACCTGGTGGCTCCTGTCTCCCTGATGTTCCTCAATCCCATAGGATTTGCCTTCTGTGAGGTCCAGAAGTGGAAGGACCACCCAGAGAGACAGCAGGGCAAGTTGCAGATCGGTCAAGAGTGGTGCTGCTGCAGGTCATTTCATCTTGCTTTCTTCTGTGATCAATAGTTTTTTTCTTTGTTTTGCAAATTACATTAAATGGTGCTTTATTCTTTATTGGACTAGGAACATATTTACCATTCAATAAAAGTAGTAAATACGTAGGATTTTGTAACAAAGAAATTAGAGTGAAAGGATCTGTGTATCTGTTAGCTAGCTGTGATGAGAATGGAAAAACATCTTAATATCACAGTGCATAATAAAGGCTAGAAAACATGGTGTCAGGGTGTCTTAGGGGGTTGGGTTAAAACATGGTGTCAGGGTGTCTTAGGGGGTTGGGTTAAAACATGGTGTCAGGGTGTCTTAGGGCGTTGGGTTAAAACATGGTGTCTTAAAAACATGGTGTCAGGATGTGTCTTAGGGGGTTGGGTTAAAACATGGTGTCGTGGGATGTCTTAGGGGGTTGGGTTAAAACATGGTGTCAGGGTGTGTCTTAGGGGTTGGGTTAAAACATGGTGTCAGGGTGTGTCTTAGGGGTTGGGTTAAAACATGGTGTCAGGGTGTCTTAGGGCGTTGGGGGGTGTCTTAGGGGTTAAAACATGGTGTCAGGATGTGTCTTAGGGGTTGGGTTAAAACATGGTGTCAGGGATGTCTTAGGGGTTGGGTTAAAACATGGTTTCATGGTGTCAGGTTGTGTCTTAGGGGTTGGGTTAAAACATGGTGTCAGGATGTGTCTTAGGGGTTGGGTTAAAACATGGTGTCAGGGTGTCTTAGGGGTTGGGTTAAAACATGGTGTCAGGTGTCTTAGGGCGTGTTAAAACATGTGTCTTAGGGGTTGGGTTAAAACATGGTGTCAGGGTGTCTTAGGGGTTGGGTTAAAACATGGTGTCAGGGTGTCTTAGGGGTTGGGTTAAAACATGGTGTCAGGGTGGTCTTAGGGGGTTGGGTTAAAACATGGTGTCAGGGTGTGTCTTAGGGGTTGGGTTAAAACATGGTGTCAGGGTGTGTCTTAGGGGTTGGGTTAAAACATGGTGTCAGGGTGTCTTAGGCACATGGTGTCTTAGGGGACTGGGTTAAAACATGGTGTCAGGATGTGTCTTAGGGGGTTGGGTTAAAACATGGTGTCAGGGTGTGTCTTAGGGGGACATTGGGTTAAAACATAGTGTCAGGGTGTCTTAGGGCGTTGGGTTAAAACATGGTGTCTTAGGGGTTGGGTTAAAACATGGTGTCAGGATGTGTCTTAGGGGTTGGGTTAAAACATGGTGTCAGGGTGTGTCTTAGGGGTTGGGTTAAAACATGGTGTCAGGGTGTCTTAGGGCGTTGGGTTAAAACATGGTGTCTTAGGGGTTGGGTTAAAACATGGTGTCAGGATGTGTCTTAGGGGTTGGGTTAAAACATGGTGTCGGGATGTCTTAGGGGGGACAGGTTGGGTTAAAACATGGTGTCAGGGTGTCTTAGGGGGTTGGGTTAAAACATGGTGTCAGGGTGTCTTAGGGGTTGGGTTTAAAACATGGTGTCAGGGTGTGTCTTAGGGGTTGGGTTAAAACATGGTGTCAGGGTTGTCTTAGGGGTTGGGTTAAAACCATGGTGTCGGGGATGTGTCTTAGGGGGTTGGGTTAAAACATGGTGTCAGGGTGTGTCTTAGGGGTTGGGTTAAAACATGGTGTCCTGTCCTTAGGGGTTGGTTAAAACATGGTGTCAGGGTGTGTCTTAGGGGTTGGGTTCCTAAACATGGTGTCGGGGAGTGTCTTAGGGGTTGGGTTAAAACATGGTGTCTGGTGTGTCTTAGGGGTTGGGTTAAAACATGGTGTCGGGATGTGTCTTAGGGGTTGGGTTAAAACATGGTGTCGGGGTGTGTCTTAGGGGGTTGGGTTAAAACATGGTGTCTGTGTCTTAGGGGTTGGGTTAAAACATGGTGTCTGTGTCTTAGGGGTTGGGTTAAAACATGGTGTCGGGGTGTGTCTTAGGGGTTGGGTTAAAACATGGTGTCGGGGTCTGTCTTAGGGGGTTGGGTTAAAACATGGTGTCGGGGTGTGTCTTAGGGGTTGGGTTTAAACATGGTGTCAGAGTGTCTTAGGGGTTGTTTAAACATGGTGTCAGGGTGTGTCTTAGGGGTTGTTTAAACATGGTGTCGGGGTGTGTTTTAGGGGTTGGTTAAAACTGTGTCAGGGTGTCTTAGGGGTTAGGTTAAAACATGGTGTCAGGATGTCTTAGGGGTTGGGTTAAAACATGGTGTCAGGGTGTGTCTTAGGGGGTTGGGTTTAAGCATGGTGTCGGAGAGTGTCTTAGGGGTTGGGTTAAAATGGTGTCAGGGTGTGTCTTAGGGGGTTGGGTCCTTCTGTAGCTCAGTTGGTAGAGCATGGCGCTTGTAACGCCTGGGTAGTGGGTCCTGTACTGATCCCCGGGACCACCCATACGTAGAATGTATGTCACACATGACTGTAAGTCGGTTTGGATAAAAGCGTCTGCTAAATGGCATATATTATATTATTATTATTATAAGCATGGTGTCGGGGTGTGTCTTAGGGGTTGGGTTAAAACATGGTGTCAGGGTGTGTCTTAGTGGGTTGGGTTAAAACATGGTGTCAGGGTGTGTCTTAGGGGTTGGGTTTAAACATGGTGTCAGGTGTGTCTTAGGGGTTGGGTTTAAACATGGTGTCAGGGTGTGTTTTAGGGGTTGGATTAAAACATGGTGTCAGGGTCTCTTAGGGGTTGGGTTAAAACATGGTGTCAGGGTGTCTTAGGGGTTGGGTTAAAACATGGTGTCAGGGTGTGTCTTAGGGGTTGGGTTAAAACATGGTGTCAGGGTGTCTTAGGGGGTTGGGTTAAAACATGGTTTCATGGTGTCTTAGGGGTTGGGTTAAAACATGGTGTCAGGTTGTGTCTTAGGGCCTGTCCAACTATGTTGGGTTAAAACATGGTGTCAGGTTGTGTCTTAGGGGTTGGGTTAAAACATGGTGTCAGGTTGTGTCTTAGGGGTTGGGTTAAAACATGGTGTCAGGGTGTCTTAGGGGTTGGGTTAAAACATGGTGTCAGGGTATCTTAGAGGGTTGGGTTAAAACATGGTTTCATGGTGTCAGGGTGTGTCTTAGGGGGTTGGGTTAAAACATGGGGTCAGGTTGTGTCTTAGGGGGTTGGGTTAAAACATGGTGTCAGGGTATCTTAGAGGGTTGGGTTAAAACATGGTTTCATGGTGTCAGGGTGTGTCTTAGGGGGTTGGGTTAAAACAGGGTGTCTTAGGGGGGTTGGGTTAACGGCAATAAGGCACATTTTTGTGGACTGTAAGGAAAGTGGACAGTAAAGCCACCTTCTATACGGTGGTGGCTGGTGGACATTGTATCCCACTTTTATTCTATTTTATAGGTACTGAAGAACCCTATAGTGTTCATGGTGGTGGTCGGGATCGTGTCCCACTTTGTCCTGGGCCAGAGGATCCCTGCTGTGATGGAGGAGTTTGTGGATGGCCTGGCCAACTCCTTCGGATGAGCAGCTCTATTCTACCTGGGACTATCTATGGTGGGACAGGTGGGCAAACTCACCAGGTCTACTGGTGTAGCCCTTATCCTGCTCATCACTGCCAAACTGTGAGTTACAGAAATGTCAATAGCTGACTTTCCTTCAAGTCGTTATCAACCTACCCTGTGGGAATGGATGGATAGGGTGCTGACAACTGCATTACTGCAGTCGTAAATAGGGTCCTGTCCTGTGGTCCTATCCTAGTGGTACTGTACTGTCCTAGTGGTCCTATCCTAGTCTACTGTCCTAGTGGTACTGTCTGTCCTAGTGGTACTGTACTGTCCTAGTGGTACTGTCCTATACTAGTGGTACTGTCTGTCCTAGTGGTACTGTACTGTCCTAGTGGTACTGTCCTAGTGGTACTGTACTGTCCTAGTGGTCCTGTACTGTCCTAGTGGTACTGTCCTGTCCTAGTGGTACTGTCCTAGTGGTACGGTGGTACTGTACTGTCCTAGTGGTACTGCCCTAGTGGTACTGTACTGTCCTAGTGGTCCTGTCCTAGTCGTCCTTTCCTAGTGGTCCTGTCCTAGTGGTACTGTCCTAGTGGTCCTGTACTGTCCTAGTGGTCCTGTACTGTCCTAGTGGTACTGTCCTGTCCTAGTGGTACTGTTCTAGTGGTACGGTACTGTCCTAGTGGTACTGTCCTAGTGGTACGGTGGTACGGTACTGTCCTAGTGGTCCTGTACTGTCCTAGTGGTACTGTCCTAGTGGTACTGTCCTTGTGGTACTGTCCTGTCCTAGTGGTACTGTCCTAATGGTACTGTCCTAACACAGTGGTATCTGTCTCTCCTATGTAGGCTGGTGATGCCTCTCATCTGTAAGGACATGGTCGACCTGCTGGACTCTACAGGTTCCAACAGCAGCAGTCTGAACCACTCCAGCCTGTCCAACTATGCCTTTCTCTACGGGTGTTCCCCTGCTCCCAGCGTGGCCATCTACGCATCACAGTACAACATGGAGCTGGTATCACACACACACACACACACACACACACACACACACACACACACACACACACACACACACACACACACACACACACACACACACACACACACACACACACACACACACATGGTGTTGAGCAACATGGGGCTGGAGGTGGGTGAGTATGGTTATCAATTCGTATTTAATTTCTTAGCAAATAGCCACATAGACAGCCAAGGCTTGTATTTACACATCTCTGTCTGTACCTCCCTGTCTGTCCTCCTGTAGGTGACATCAGGGATGGTGATCAGCACGCTTCTGTCTGCCCCCATCATGTTGTGATCAGCCTGGCTCCTGACCATCCCCTGATGAACCCCAAGCCACACTGAGCTGCAGAATGTCAGCTTCAACATCAGCATCGTCAGCCTGGTCGCACTGGTGAGGGTTCTTGCTATTTCTGTTCTCATCTGGTCTCTCTCTGGGCTTGCTGACTCTCTCTGTTGATCTCTCTCTTGCTGACTCTCTGGTGTTTCTCAGGGCTCTGCTGTTTCTCTCTCGTGTCTGATCAGGGCTTCTCTCTCTGACTCTCATGGTGTTGATCAGGGCTTGCTGCTCCCATCATGGTGTCTTCAGGGCTTGCTGACCATCTGTTTATCAGGGCTTGAACTCCTCTGTTGGTCTGTCTTGCTGACTCCATGTCTGTTGATCAGGGCTTGCTGTTTCTCCATCGTGTTGATCAGTTTCTCTCTGGTCTCTCTCTGACTGTCTGGTGTCTCTCTCTCTCTCTCTCTGTTTCTCTCTCGCTGTCTGTCTCTGTCTCTCTCTCGCTCTCTCTGTTTCTCTCTCTCTGTTTCTCTCTCGCTCTCTCTGTCTCTCTCTCGCTCTCTCTGTTTCTCTCTCGCTGTCTCTCTCACTCTCTCTACATGAAAGGCAAATGAAGAAGGCAGACTTTGACACTCTTTTCAATAGGCTTGGTTTTCCTCCATGTGTGGTCCTGCCTGACTTTAGCTGATTGAAGCAAGGGGTTTATCAGGGCTTACTGACTCCATGGTGTTGATCAGGGCTTGCTGACTCCATGGTGTTGATCAGGGCTTGCTGACTCCATGGTGTTGATCAGGGCTTGCTGACTCCATGGTGTTGATCAGGGCTTGCTGATCCATGGTGTTTATCAGGGCTTACTGACTCCATGGTGTTGATCAGGGCTTGCTGACTCCATGGTATTGATCAGGGCTTGCTGACTCCATGGTGTTGATCAGGGCTTGCTGTATCCATGGTGTTTATCAGGGCTTGCTGACTCCATGGTGTTGATCAGGGCTTGCTGACTCCATGGTGTTTATCAGGGCTTGCTGACTCCATGGTGTTGATCAGACAGTCTGAAGGTGTTTACATCAGGCTTGCTGACTCCATGGTGTTGATCAGGGCTTGCTGACTCCATGGTGTTGATCAGGGCTTAATGTATTCATGGTGAAGAATGCAGCTTTAATGATAGAGGATTCATACCAATGGCTTTTTAAAATTCTAATCTATTCTGCAAAGACGTTTGACAAGTTGAGTGGGTTCAAGCTGTATTTAAACACTGGATACACTGAAACACATCATGTTGTGTTTGTAGGTGTGGACCATTATTGTCATTCTCCTCAGCAAGAAGTTGAAGAGGCTCCCACACATGTTTTCTATGAACCTCTTCCTGGCACAGGTTATTACATATATATCTTTCATATACAGTACATTCTGAAAGGGTTATTTCATATACAGTACATTCTGAAAGGGTTATTTCATATACAGTACATTCTGAAAGGGTTATTTCATATACAGTACATTCTGAAAGGGTTATTTCATATACAGTACATTCTGAAGGGTTATTAAATATATCCTTCATATACAGTACATTCTGAAGGGTTATTACATATATCCTTCATATACAGTACATTCTGAAGGGTTATTACATATATCCTTCATATACAGTACATTCTGAAAGGGTTATTTCATATACAGTACATTCTGAAGGGTTATTACATATACAGTACAGTCTGAAGGGGTTATTACATATATCCTTCATATACAGTACATTCTGAAGGGTTATTAAATATATCCTTCATATACAGTACATTCTGAAAGGGTTATTTCATATACAGTACATTCTGAAGGGGTTATTACATATACAGTACAGTCTGAAGGGGTTATTACATATATCCTTCATATATAGTACATTCTGAAGGGGTTATTTCATATATAGTACATTCTGAAGGGGTTATTACATATATCCTTCATATACAGTACATTCTGAAGGGGTTATTTCATATATCCTTCATATACAGTACATTCTGAAGGGGTTATTACATATCCTTCATATACAGTACATTCTGAAGGGGTTATTACATATATCCTTCATATACAGTACATTCTGAAAGGGTTATTTCATATACAGTACATTCTGAAAGGGTTATTTCATATACAGTACATTCTGAAGGGTTATTAAATATATCCTTCATATACAGTACATTCTGAAGGGTTATTAAATATATCCTTCATATACAGTACATTCTGAAAGGGTTATTTCATATACAGTACATTCTGAAGGGGTTATTACATATACAGTACATTCTGAAGGGTTATTAAATATATCCTTCATATACAGTACATTCTGAAGGGTTATTAAATATATCCTTCATATACAGTACATTCTGAAAGGGTTATTTCATATACAGTACATTCTGAAGGGGTTATTAAATATATCCTTCATATACAGTACATTCTGAAGGGTTATTAAATATATCCTTCATATACAGTACATTCTGAAAGGGTTATTTCATATACAGTACATTCTGAAGGGGTTATTACATATACAGTACAGTCTGAAGGGGTTATTACATATATCCTTCATATACAGTACATTCTGAAAGGGTTATTAAATATATCCTTCATATACAGTACATTCTGAAAGGGTTATTACATATATCCTTCATATACAGTACATTCTGAAAGGGTTATTTCATATACAGTACAGTCTGAAGGGGTTATTACATATATCCTTCATATACAGTACATTCTGAAGGGTTATTAAATATATCCTTCATATACAGTACATTCTGAAGGGGTTATTACATATATCCTTCATATACAGTACATTCTGAAGGGGTTATTACATATATCCTTCATATACAGTACATTCTGAAGGGGTTATTACATATATCCTTCATATACAGTACATTCTGAAGGGGTTATTACATATATCCTTCATATACAGTACATTATGAAGGGGTTATTACATATATCCTTCATATACAGTACATTCTGGAAATATTCAGACCCCTTGACTTGTTCCACATTTTGTTATGTTACAACCTTATTCTAAAATGGATGAAAAATGTTTTTGCCTCATCAATCTACACACAATACCCCATAATGACAAAGCAAAAACTGTTTTAAAAAAGAAGACGTTTTTAGAAAAAAACCTCAAATGCAAATATCACATTTCCATAAGTATTCAGACTCTTTATTCAGTTCTTTGTTGAAGCACCTTTGGCAGCAATTACAACCTTGAGTCTTCTGGGGATGACGCTACAAACATGGCACACCTGTATTTGGGGAGTTTCTCCCATTCTTCCCTGCAGATCCTCTCAAGCTCTGTCAGGGGTGGGTGGGTGACTGAATGGATGGGTGGGTGGGTGACTGACTGGGTGGGTGGGTGGGTGACTGACTGACTGACGGGTGGGTGGGTGACTGACTGGACGGGTGGGTGGGTGGGTGACTGGCTGGATGGGTGGGTGACTGACTGGATGGGTGACTGACTGGACAGGTGGGTGGGTGGGTGACTGACTGGACGGGTGGGTGGGTGACTGACTGGACGGGTGGGTGGGTGACTGGCTGGATGGGTGGGTGGGTGACTGACTGACTGGGTGGGTGGGTGACTGACTGACTGACTGACTGGAGGGGTGGGTGGAGGGGTGGGTGACTGACTGGATGGGTGGGTGACTGACTGACTGGATGGGTGGGTGGGTGACTGACTGACTGGACGGGTGGGTGGATGACTGACTGGACTGGACGGGTGGGTGGGTGACTGACTGGATGGGTGGGTGACTGACTGGATGGGTGGGTGGGTGACTGACTGACTGGACGGGTGGGTGACTGGCTGGATGGGTGGGTGACTGACTGGATGGGTGACTGACTGGACAGGTGGGTGGGTGGGTGACTGACTGGACGGGTAGGTGGGTGACTGGCTGGACGGGTGGGTGGGTGACTGGCTGGACGGGTGGGTGGTTGACTGACTGGATGGGTGGGTGACTGACTGACTGGAGGGGTGGGTGACTGACTGACTGGATGGGTGGGTGACGGACTGACTGGATGAGTGGGTGGGTAGGTGACTGGATGGGTGGGTGACTGGGTGGGTGGGTGGGTGGGTGACTGGCTGGATGGGTGGGTGACTGACTGGATGGGTGACTGACTGGACGGGTGGGTGGGTGGATGACTGACTGGACGGGTGGGTGGGTGACTGAAAGGACGGGTGGGTGGGTGACTGACTGGACGGGTGGCTGACTGACTGACTGGACGGGTGGATAAGTGGGTGACTGACTGGAAGGGTGGATGGGTGGGTGACTGGATGGGTGGATGGGTGACTGACTGGACGGGTGGGTGGGTGACTGACTGGACGGGTGGGTGGGTGACTGACTGGACAGGTGGGTGGGTGACTGACTGGACGGGTGGGTGGGTGACTGACTGACTGACTGGACTGGTGGGTGGATGACTGACTGGTCTGGACGGGTGGGTGGATGACTGACTGGACTGGACGGCTGGGTGGGTGACTGACTGACTGGATGGGTGGGTGACTGACTGGATGGGTGGGTGGGTGGGTGGGTGACTGACTGACTGGACGGGTGGGTGGGTGACTGACTGGACGGGTGGGTGGGTGGGTGACTGGACGGGTGGGTGGGTGACTGACTGGACGGGTGGGTGGGTGACTGGCTGGACGGGTGGGTGGGTGACTGACTGGACGGGTGGGTGACTGACTGACTGACTGGAGGGGTGGGTGACTGACTGACTGGATGGGTGGGTGACTGACTGACTGACTGGATGGGTGGGTGGGTAGGTGACTGGATGGGTGTGTGACTGGGTGGATGGGTGGGTGGGTGACTGACTGGACGGGTGGGTGACTGACTGGACGGGTGGGTGACTGACTGGATGGGTGACTGGCTGGCTGGACGGGTGGGTGGGTGACTGACTGACTGGATGGGTGGGTGGGTAGGTGACTGGATGGGTGGGTGACTGGATGGGTGGGTGGGTGGGTGACTGACTGGATGGGTGGGTGACTGACTGGATGGGTGGGTGACTGACTGGAGGGGTGGGTGACTGACTGGAGGGGTGGGTGGCTGACTGGATGGGTGGGTGGCTGACTGGATGGGTGGGTGGCTGACTGGATGGGTGGGTGACTGACTGACTGACTGGGTGACTAACTGGGTGACTAACTGTTACCCTGTATGGCCTGTGGTTTACACTACAGTACTGTTACCCTGTATGGCCTGTGGTTTACACTACAGTACTGTTACCCTGTATGGCCTGTGGTTTACACTACAGTACTGTTACCCTGTATGGCCTGTGGTTTACACTACAGTACTGTTACCCTGTATGGCCTGTGGTTTACACTGAGTACTGTTACCCTGTATGGCTTGTGGTTTACACTACAGTACTGTTACCCTGTATGGCCTGTGGTTTACACTACAGTACTGTTACCCTGTATGGCCTGTGGTTTACACTACAGTACTGTTACCCTGTATGACCTGTGGTTTACACTACAGTACTGTTACCCTGTATGGCCTGTGGTTTACACTACAGTACTGTTACCCTGTATGGCCTGTGGTTTACACTACAGTACTGTTACACTGTATGGCCTGTGGTTTACACTACAGTACTGTGACCCTGTATGGCCTGTGGTTTACACTACAGTACTGTTACCCTGTATGGCCTGTGGTTTACACTACAGTACTGTTACCCTGTATGGCCTGTGGTTTACACTACAGTACTGTTACCCTGTATGGCCTGTGGTTTACACTACAGTACTGTTACCCTGTATGGCCTGTGGTTTACACTACAGTACTGTGACCCTGTATGGCCTGTGGTTTACACTACAGTACTGTGACCCTGTATGGCCTGTGGTTTACACTACAGTACTGTTACCCTGTATGGCCTGTGGTTTACACTACAGTACTGTTACCCTGTATGGCCTGTGGTTTACACTACAGTACTGTTACACTGTATGGCCTGTGGTTTACACTACAGTACTGTTACCCTGTATGGCCTGTGGTTTACACTACAGTACTGTTACCCTGTATGGCCTGTGGTTTACACTACAGTACTGTTACCCTGTATGGCCTGTGGTTTACACTACAGTACTGTTACCCTGTATGGCCTGTGGTTTACACTACAGTACTGTGACCCTGTATGGCCTGTGGTTTACACTACAGTACTGTGACCCTGTATGGCCTGTGGTTTACACTACAGTACTGTTACCCTGTATGGCCTGTGGTTTACACTACAGTACTGTTACCCTGTATGGCCTGTGGTTTACACTACAGTACTGTGACCCTGTATGGCCTGTGGTTTACACTACAGTACTGTTACCCTGTATGGCCTGTGGTTTACACTACAGTACTGTTACCCTGTATGGCCTGTGGTTTACACTACAGTACTGTTACCCTGTATGGCCTGTGGTTTACACTACAGTACTGTTACCCTGTATGGCCTGTGGTTTACACTACAGTACTGTTACCCTGTATGGCCTGTGGTTTACACTACAGTACTGTTACCCTGTATGGCCTGTGGTTTACACTACAGTACTGTTACCCTGTATGGCCTGTGGTTTACACTACAGTACTGTTACCCTGTATGGCCTGTGGTTTACACTACAGTACTGTTACCCTGTATGGCCTGTGGTTTACACTACAGTACTGTTACCCTGTATGACCTGTGGTTTACACTACAGTACTGTTACCCTGTATGGCCTGTGGTTTACACTACAGTACTGTTACCCTGTATGGCCTGTGGTTTACACTACAGTACTGTTACCCCGTATGGCCTGTGGTTTACACTACAGTACTGTTACCCTGTATGGCCTGTGGTTTACACTACAGTACTGTTACCCTGTATGGCCTGTGGTTTACACTACAGTACTGTTACCCTGTATGGCCTGTGGTTTACACTACAGTACTGTTACCCTGTTTACACTACAGTACTGTTACCCTGTATGGCCTGTGGTTTACACTACAGTACTGTTACCCTGTATGACCTGTGGTTTACACTACAGTACTGTTACCCTGTATGGCCTGTGGTTTACACTACAGTACTGTTACCCTGTATGGCCTGTGGTTTACACTACAGTACTGTTACCCTGTATGACCTGTGGTTTACACTACAGTACTGTTACCCTGTATGGCCTGTGGTTTACACTACAGTACTGTTACCCTGTATGGCCTGTGGTTTACACTACAGTACTGTTACCCTGTATGGCCTGTGGTTTACACTACAGTACTGTTACCCTGTATGGCCTGTTTACACTACAGTACTGTGACCCTGTATGGCCTGTGGTTTACACTACAGTACTGTGACCCTGTATGGCCTGTTTACACTACAGTACTGTTACCCTGTATGGCCTGTGGTTTACACTACAGTACTGTGACCCTGTATGGTCACAGGTGATGTCACAAGACGAGGTGCCGTTCCTTGACCCTGTTTCCCAGGTGACATCACAAGCCCCCATGATGGGGAAGTGACACGTTCCACAGCTAGCAGGAAGTAAACAACACGGAATGAGAACACTACCAGTTGGGTCTCCAATAACTTCCCTCACAACACCACTCATTATGTCCTCTCTGTTGAAGCGTTGGAAACCTACGTCTAGCTGCATTCCACTGTGTATAGATTAGGAATGAGAACACTACCAGTTGGGTCTCCAATAACTTCCCTCACAACACCACTCATTATGTCCTCTCTGTTGAAGCGTTGGAAACCTACGTCTAGCTGCATTCCACTGTGTATAGATTAGGAATGAGAACACTACCAGTTGGGTCTCCAATAACTTCCCTCACAACACCACTCATTATGTCCTCTCTGTTGAAGCGTTGGAAACCTACGTCTAGCTGCATTCCACTGTGTATAGATTAGGCTACTGGTGAAAATCAATAGTTCATTTACAAAAACAAATTATAAGCCTTAACTGTGCACATTTTCTGAATATGTGCTCATGATCACAGTCACAGACAGTTCAAAGTGCATCCGTCTCAAATAGTAATTCAGATTCCCATGTAAAATGTCCTTTTAACCGACTACAATATCACACATTATATATTTTGGGGAATAAAATGCTCAACATTTGAAGAAAAAGTCAATTTTTCTTCCCGGCTAACTATCAGGAAGTTTGAAAAGACAGGCAGAGTGTTCAGGGAGCTTATAGTCATGAGCCGGCCTTGACTGACAGCTCTTTGAAACCCCTGATGTCAACCTGGGCTGCAGTCCTGCAGTAAAATCAGCCCTAGCAAATCAGGTGGTACACAAACAGCTCAAACGTTGAAATGGCATCATTTGGCATGTCTCTACTGGGAGGGGTTCACAGCAGAACTGACAGATGTGTTGAATGACAACTACCCCCCTTTTGTTCCATCATGTCTCTACTGGGAGGGGTTCACAGCAGAACTGACAGATGTGTTGAATGACAGATGTGTTGAATGACAACTACCCCCCCTTTTGTTCCATCATGTCTCTACTGGGAGGGGTTCACAGCAGAACTGACAGATGTGTTGAATGACAACTACCCCCCCTTTTGTTCCATCATGTCTCTACTGGGAGGGGTTCACAGCAGAACTGACAGATGTGTTGAATGACAACTACCCCCCCTTTTGTTCCATCATGTCTCTACTGGGAGGGTTCACAGCAGAACTGACAGATGTGTTGAATGACAAATACCCCCCTTTTGTTCCATCACTGGGAGGGGTCTCTGACAGATGTGTTGAATGACAACTACCCCCCCTGTTCCATCATGTCTCTACTGGGAGGGGTTCAGCAGAACTGACAGATGTGTTGAATGACAACTACCCCCCTTTCATGTTCCAGGGGTTCATGTGTTGAATGACAACTACCCCCCTTTGTTCCATCATGTCTCTACTGGGAGGGGTTCACAGCAGAACTGACAGATGTGTTGAATGACAACTACCCCCCTTTTGTTCCATCATGTCTCTACTGGGAGGGGTCCAGAACTGACAGATGTGTTGAATGACAACTACCCCCCTTTTGTTCCATCATGTCTCTACTGGGAGGGGTTCACAGCAGAACTGACAGATGTGTTGAATGACAACTACCCCCCCTTTTGTTCCATCATGTCTCTGCTGGGAGGGGTTCACAGCAGCACTGACAGGTGTGTTGAATGACAACTACCCCCCCTTTTGTTCCATCATGTCTCTGCTGGGAGGGGTTCACAGCAGCACTGACAGATGTGTTGAATGACAACCACCCCCCCTTTTGTTCCACGCTTGAAGACCAGTAACACCAGACAGATGAAAGAGGAGACATAAGTATCTCTACCATAGAAGAATAGTGTAAACGTTTAATTATATTTGATGACACCCTACAGGCACCAGTAGAGTAGCTGTATAATAATAATAATAATATATGCCATTTAGCAGACGCTTTTATCCAAAGCGACTTACAGTCATGTGTGCATACATTCTACGTATGGGTGGTATAAACCACACCCCTCCACAAACACACCTTCTCCGATGTTGGTTACAAAGCGGTACTTATTTAAATTAGGTGAGAGAATATCATGTTACCATTGGTGTATTAAAATGAGTTAGGTGATGTCACCCTTTTCCCTTAATAAAAGTGTTTGACATGGGGACCAGTATCTTTATGACCAACCTTGATCAATGTAGGAGAAACACTCATTTTTTTTCATACTTTGGTCATCATACGTTGATCTGGTTTCATCCAAATATCATCACATTTCATGAAAAACTGTTCATGACCTTTAAGTATCCTCGGCATAGTGGCATTTAAGACGTTTCTCTGCCCCTGAAACAAAGTCTATAAACTCCTCTGTGTAAAGCTGTAGTGGTGGAGGCCAATCTAGTCCAGCGGGGTCAGTCAAGTTCAATCAGACCCAGCATGGCTGTATTTCAGCAGGGTCATCTCCTCTTTCTGTCGTCAGCTGCTTGTCCCTGGTTCTGTCTGTGTCGTCCATTCTGCTGCAGCCCGTCCAGTTGGAGGTGGTTCTGGCTGTAGAGCTTGATAAGGGCTCCGGGAAGCAGGGCCACACAGGCGATGGCCAACAGCTGTAGCAGCGTCCCCCAGGAGAAGATATCGTCCAGGGAAGAGATCTCTGACAGGATGGAGCCGGTCCTCACGCAGATGAAGTTATACGGGATCAGACCTGATGACGGAGAGACTGGGTTAGACCTCCTAGATAAACACTAGACCTGATGAAGGAGAGACTGGGTTAGACCTCCTAGATAAACACTAGACCTGATGACGGAGAGGAGAGACTGGGTTAGACCTCCTAGATAAACACTAGACCTGATGACGGAGAGACTGGGTTAGACCTCCTAGATAAACACTAGACCTGATGACGAAGAGACTGGGTTAGACCTCCTAGATAAACACTAGACCTGATGACGAAGAGACTGGGTTAGACCTCCTAGATAAACACTAGACCTGATGACGGAGAGGAGAGACTGGGTTAGACCTCCTAGATAAACACTAGACCTGGGGAAGGAGAGACTGGGTTAGACCTCCTAGATAAACACTAGACCTGATGACGAAGAGACTGGGTTAGACCTCCTAGATAAACACTAGACCTGGGGAAGGAGAGACTGGGTTAGACCTCCTAGATAAACACTAGACCTGATGACGAAGAGACTGGGTTAGACCTCCTAGATAAACACTAGACCTGATGACGAAGAGACTGGGTTAGACCTCCTAGATAAACACTAGACCTGATGACGGAGAGGAGAGACTGGGTTAGACCTCCTAGATAAACACTAGACCTGATGACGGAGAGGAGAGACTGGGTTAGACCTCCTAGATAAACACTAGACCTGATGACGGAGAGGAGAGACTGGGTTAGACCTCCTAGATAAACACTAGACCTGATGACGAAGAGACTGGGTTAGACCTCCTAGATAAACACTAGACCTGATGACGGAGAGACTGGGTTAGACCTCCTAGATAAACACTAGACCTGATGACGAAGAGACTGGGTTAGACCTCCTAGATAAACACTAGACCTGATGACGGAGAGACTGGGTTAGACCTCCTAGATAAACACTAGACCTGATGACGAAGAGACTGGGTTAGACCTCCTAGATAAACACTAGACCTGATGACGGAGAGACTGGGTTAGACCTCCTAGATAAACACTAGACCTGATGACGAAGAGACTGGGTTAGACCTCCTAGATAAACACTAGACCTGATGACGAAGAGACTGGGTTAGACCTCCTAGATAAACACTAGACCTGATGACGGAGAGATTGGGTTAGACCTAGATAAACACTAGACCTGATGACGAAGAGATTGGGTTAGACCTAGATAAACACTAGACCTGGGGAAGGAGAGACTGGGTTAGACCTCCTAGATAAACACTAGACCTGATGAAGGAGAGGAGAGACTGGGTTAGACCTACTAGATAAACACTAGACCTGATGATGGAGAGACTGGGTTAGACCTCCTAGATAAACACTAGACCTGATGACGGAGAGGAGAGACTGGGTTAGACCTCCTAGATAAACACTAGACCTGGGGAAGGAGGGGAGAGACTGGGTTAGACCCCCTAGATAAACACTAGACCTGATGACGGAGAGACTGGGTTAGACCTCCTAGATAAACACTAGACCTGATGACGAAGAGACTGGGTTAGACCTCCTAGATAAACACTAGACCTGATGACGGAGAGGAGAGACTGGGTTAGACCTCCTAGATAAACACTAGACCTGATGACGGAGAGGAGAGACTGGGTTAGACCTCCTAGATAAACACTAGACCTGATGACGAAGAGACTGGGTTAGACCTCCTAGATAAACACTAGACCTGATGACGGAGAGACTGGGTTAGACCTCCTAGATAAACACTAGACCTGATGACGAAGAGACTGGGTTAGACCTCCTAGATAAACACTAGACCTGATGACGGAGAGACTGGGTTAGACCTCCTAGATAAACACTAGACCTGATGACGAAGAGACTGGGTTAGACCTCCTAGATAAACACTAGACCTGATGATGGAGAGACTGGGTTAGACCTCCTAGATAAACACTAGACCTGATGACGAAGAGACTGGGTTAGACCTCCTAGATAAACACTAGACCTGATGACGAAGAGACTGGGTTAGACCTCCTAGATAAACACTAGACCTGATGACGGAGAGATTGGGTTAGACCTAGATAAACACTAGACCTGATGACGAAGAGATTGGGTTAGACCTAGATAAACACTAGACCTGGGGAAGGAGAGACTGGGTTAGACCTCCTAGATAAACACTAGACCTGATGACGAAGAGACTGGGTTAGACCTAGATAAACACTAGACCTGGGGAAGGAGAGACTGGGTTAGACCTCCTAGATAAACACTAGACCTGATGATAAAGACTAGACCTGATAAACACTAGACCTGGGGAAGGAGAGACTGGGTTAGACCTCCTAGATAAACACTAGACCTGATGACGGAGAGACTGGGTTAGACCTCCTAGATAAACACTAGACCTGATGACGAAGAGACTGGGTTAGACCTCCTAGATAAACACTAGACCTGATGACGGAGAGACTGGGTTAGACCTCCTAGATAAACACTAGACCTGATGAAGGAGAGATTGGGTTAGACCTAGATAAACACTAGACCTGATGACGGAGAGACTGGGTTAGACCTCCTAGATAAACACTAGACCTGATGACGGAGAGACTGGGTTAGACCTCCTAGATAAACACTAGACCTGATGACGGAGAGACTGGGTTAGACCTGGATAAACACTAGACCTGATGAAGGAGAGACTGGGTTAGACCTCCTAGATAAACACTAGACCTGATGACCTAGATAAACACTAGACCTGGGGAAGGAGGGGAGAGACTGGGTTAGACCCCCTAGATAAACACTAAACCTGATGACGGAGAGACTGGGTTAGACCTCCTGGATAAACACTAGACCTGATGAAGGAGAGACTGGGTTAGACCTCCTAGATAAACACTAGACCTGATGAAGGAGAGACTGGGTTAAACCTACTAGATAAACACTAGACCTGATGAAGGAAAGACTGGGTTAGACCTCCTGGATAAACATTAGACCTGATGAAGGAGAGACTGGGTTAGACCTCCTAGATAAACACCAGACCTGAGGAAGGAGAGACTGGGTTAGACCTCCTAGATAAACACGAGACCTGATGAAGGAAAGACTGGGTTAGACCTCCTGGATAAACATTAGACCTGATGAAGGAGAGACTGGGTTAGACCTCCTAGATAAACACCAGACCTGAGGAAGGAGAGACTGGGTTAGACCTCCTAGATAAACACGAGACCTGATGGAGAGACTGGGTTAGACCTCCTAGATAAACACTAGACCTGATGACGAAGAGACTGGGTTAGACCTCCTAGATAAACACTAGACCTGATGAAGGAGAGGAGAGACTGGGTTAGACCTCCTAGATAAACACTAGACCTGATGAAGGAGAGACTGGAGAGATAAACATTAGACCTGATGAAGGAGAGACTGGGTTAGACCTGATGAAGGAGAGACTGGGTTAGACCTAGATAAACACTAGACCTGATGAAGGAGAGACTGGGTTAGACCTCCTAGATAAACACTAGACCTGATGAAGGAGAGAGAGACTGGGTTAGACCTCCTAGATAAACACTAGACCTGATGAAGGAGAGACTGGGTTAGACCTCCTAGATAAACATTAGACCTGATGAAGGAGAGACTGGGTTAGACCTCACTAGACCTGATGAAGGAGAGACTAGACCTGATAAACACTAGACCTGATGAAGGAGAGACTGGGTTAGACCTTAAACACTAGACCTGATGAAGGAGAGACCCTAGATAAACACTAGACCTGATGAAGGAGAGACTGGGTTAGACCTAGATAAACACTAGACCTGATGAAGGAGAGACTGGGTTAGACCTACTAGATAAACATTAGACCTGATGAAGGAGAGACTGGGTTAGACCTAGATAAACACTAGACCTGATGAAGGAGAGACTGGGTTAGACCTCCTAGATAAACACTAGACCTGATGAAGGAGAGACTGGGTTAGACCTAGATAAACACTAGACCTGATGAAGGAGAGACTGGGTAGACCTAGATAAACACTAGACCTGATGAAGGAGAGACTGGGTTACCTACTAGATAAACACTAGACCTGATGAAGGAGAGACTGGGTTAGACCTCCTAGATAAACACTAGACCTGATGACGGAGAGGAGAGACTGGGTTAGACCTCCTAGATAAACACTAGACCTGATGAAGGAGAGGAGAGACTGGGTTAGACCTAGATAAACACTAGACCTGATGAAGGAGAGACTGAGTTAGACCTAGATAAACACTAGACCTGATGACGGAGAGGAGAGACTGGGTTAGACCTCCTAGATAAACACTAGACCTGAGGAAGGAGAGACTGAGTTAGACCTCCTAGATAAACACTAGACCTGATGAAGGAGAGGAGAGACTGGGTTAGACCTCCTAGATAAACACTAGACCTGATGACGAAGAGACTGGGTTAGACCTAGATAAACACTAGACCTGGGGAAGGAGAGACTGGGTTAGACCTCCTAGATAAACACTAGACCTGATGACGGAGAGACTGGGTTAGACCTCCTAGATAAACACTAGACCTGATGAAGGAGAGGAGAGACTGGGTTAGACCTACTAGATAAACACTAGACCTGATGACGGAGAGACTGGGTTAGACCTCCTAGATAAACACTAGACCTGATGACGGAGAGGAGAGACTGGGTTAGACCTCCTAGATAAACACTAGACCTGGGGAAGGAGGGGAGAGACTGGGTTAGACCCCCTAGATAAACACTAAACCTGATGACGGAGAGACTGGGTTAGACCTCCTAGATAAACACTAGACCTGATGAAGGAGAGACTGGGTTAGACCTCCTAGATAAACACTAGACCTGATGAAGGAGAGACTGGGTTAGACCTCCTAGATAAACACTAGACCTGATGACGGAGAGGAGAGACTGGGTTAGACCTCCTAGATAAACACTAGACCTGATGAAGGAGAGGAGAGACTGGGTTAGACCTCCTAGATAAACACTAGACCTGATGAAGGAGAGACTGACTTAGACCTCCTAGATAAACACCAGACCTGAGGAAGGAGAGACTGGGTTAGACCTCCTAGATAAACACTAGACCTGATGACGGAGAGACTGAGTTAGACCTCCTAGATAAACACTAGACCTGATGAAGGAGAGACTGGGTTAGACACCCTAGATAAACACTAGACCTGGGGAAGGAGAGACTGGGATAGACCTCCTAGATAAACACTAGACCTGATGACGGAGAGACTGGGTTAGACCTCCTAGATAAACACTAGACCTGAGGAAGGAGAGACTGGGTTAGACCTCCTAGATAAACACTAGACCTGATGACGGAGAGACTGGGTTAGACCTCCTGGATAAACACTAGACCTGATGAAGGAGAGACTGGGTTAGACCTCCTAGATAAACACTAGACCTGATGAAGGAGAGACTGGGTTAAACCTACTAGATAAACACTAGACCTGATGAAGGAAAGACTGGGTTAGACCTCCTGGATAAACATTAGACCTGATGAAGGAGAGACTGGGTTAGACCTCCTAGATAAACACCAGACCTGAGGAAGGAGAGACTGGGTTAGACCTCCTAGATAAACACGAGACCTGATGAAGGAAAGACTGGGTTAGACCTCCTGGATAAACATTAGACCTGATGAAGGAGAGACTGGGTTAGACCTCCTAGATAAACACCAGACCTGAGGAAGGAGAGACTGGGTTAGACCTCCTAGATAAACACGAGACCTGATGGAGAGACTGGGTTAGACCTCCTAGATAAACACTAGACCTGATGACGAAGAGACTGGGTTAGACCTCCTAGATAAACACTAGACCTGATGAAGGAGAGGAGAGACTGGGTTAGACCTCCTAGATAAACACTAGACCTGATGAAGGAGAGACTGGGTTAGACCTCCTAGATAAACATTAGACCTGATGAAGGAGAGACTGGGTTAGACCTAGATAAACACTAGACCTGATGAAGGAGAGACTGGGTTAGACCTAGATAAACACTAGACCTGATGAAGGAGAGACTGGGTTAGACCTCCTAGATAAACACTAGACCTGATGAAGGAGAGGAGAGACTGGGTTAGACCTCCTAGATAAACACTAGACCTGATGAAGGAGAGACTGGGTTAGACCTCCTAGATAAACATTAGACCTGATGAAGGAGAGACTGGGTTAGACCTAGATAAACACTAGACCTGATGAAGGAGAGACTGGGTTAGACCTAGATAAACACTAGACCTGATGAAGGAGAGACTGGGTTAGACCTAGATAAACACTAGACCTGATGAAGGAGAGACTGGGTTAGACCTAGATAAACACTAGACCCGATGAAGGAGAGACTGGGTTAGACCTAGATAAACACTAGACCTGATGAAGGAGAGACTGGGTTAGACCTACTAGATAAACATTAGACCTGATGAAGGAGAGACTGGGTTAGACCTAGATAAACACTAGACCTGATGAAGGAGAGACTGGGTTAGACCTCCTAGATAAACACTAGACCTGATGAAGGAGAGACTGGGTTAGACCTAGATAAACACTAGACCTGATGAAGGAGAGACTGGGTTAGACCTAGATAAACACTAGACCTGATGAAGGAGAGACTGGGTTAGACCTACTAGATAAACACTAGACCTGATGAAGGAGAGACTGGGTTAGACCTCCTAGATAAACACTAGACCTGATGACGGAGAGGAGAGACTGGGTTAGACCTCCTAGATAAACACTAGACCTGATGAAGGAGAGGAGAGACTGGGTTAGACCTAGATAAACACTAGACCTGATGAAGGAGAGACTGAGTTAGACCTAGATAAACACTAGACCTGATGACGGAGAGGAGAGACTGGGTTAGACCTCCTAGATAAACACCAGACCTGAGGAAGGAGAGACTGAGTTAGACCTCCTAGATAAACACTAGACCTGATGAAGGAGAGGAGAGACTGGGTTAGACCTCCTAGATAAACACTAGACCTGATGACGAAGAGACTGGGTTAGACCTAGATAAACACTAGACCTGGGGAAGGAGAGACTGGGTTAGACCTCCTAGATAAACACTAGACCTGATGACGGAGAGGAGAGACTGGGTTAGACCTCCTAGATAAACACTAGACCTGATGAAGGAGAGGAGAGACTGGGTTAGACCTACTAGATAAACACTAGACCTGATGACGGAGAGACTGGGTTAGACCTCCTAGATAAACACTAGACCTGATGACGGAGAGGAGAGACTGGGTTAGACCTCCTAGATAAACACTAGACCTGGGGAAGGAGGGGAGAGACTGGGTTAGACCCCCTAGATAAACACTAAACCTGATGACGGAGAGACTGAGTTAGACCTCCTAGATAAACACTAGACCTGATGAAGGAGAGACTGGGTTAGACCTCCTAGATAAACACTAGACCTGATGAAGGAGAGACTGGGTTAGACCTCCTAGATAAACACTAGACCTGATGACGGAGAGGAGAGACTGGGTTAGACCTCCTAGATAAACACTAGACCTGATGAAGGAGAGGAGAGACTGGGTTAGACCTCCTAGATAAACACTAGACCTGATGAAGGAGAGACTGAGTTAGACCTCCTAGATAAACACCAGACCTGAGGAAGGAGAGACTGGGTTAGACCTCCTAGATAAACACTAGACCTGATGACGGAGAGACTGAGTTAGACCTCCTAGATAAACACTAGACCTGATGAAGGAGAGACTGGGTTAGACACCCTAGATAAACACTAGACCTGGGGAAGGAGAGACTGGGATAGACCTCCTAGATAAACACTAGACCTGATGACGGAGAGACTGGGTTAGACCTCCTAGATAAACACTAGACCTGAGGAAGGAGAGACTGGGTTAGACCTCCTAGATAAACACTAGACCTGATGACGGAGAGACTGAGTTAGACCTCCTAGATAAACACTAGACCTGATGAAGGAGAGACTGGGTTAGACACCCTAGATAAACACTAGACCTGGGGAAGGAGAGACTGGGATAGACCTCCTAGATAAACACTAGACCTGATGGAGAGACTGGGTTAGACCTACTAGATAAACACTAGACCTGATGGAGAGACTGGGTTAGACCTCCTAGATAAACACTAGACCTGATGGAGAGACTGGGTTAGACCTACTAGATAAACACTAGACCTGATGGAGAGACTGGGTTAGACCTCCTAGATAAACACTAGACCTGATGACGGAGAGGAGAGACTGGGTTAGACCTCCTAGATAAACACTAGACCTGGGGAAGGAGGGGAGAGACTGGGTTAGACCCCCTAGATAAACACTAAACCTGATGACGGAGAGACTGAGTTAGACCTCCTAGATAAACACTAGACCTGATGACGGAGAGACTGGGTTAGACCTCCTAGATAAACACTAGACCTGATGACGAAGAGACTGGGTTAGACCTCCTAGATAAACACTAGACCTGATGAAGGAGAGGAGAGACTGGGTTAGACCTCCTAGATAAACACTAGACCTGATGAAGGAGAGACTGGGTTAGACCTCCTAGATAAACACTAGACCTGATGACGGAGAGGAGAGACTGGGTTAGACCTCCTAGATAAACACTAGACCTGATGAAGGAGAGGAGAGACTGGGTTAGACCTCCTAGATAAACACTAGACCTGATGAAGGAGAGACTGAGTTAGACCTAGATAAACACTAGACCTGATGACGGAGAGGAGAGACTGGGTTAGACCTCCTAGATAAACACCAGACCTGAGGAAGGAGAGACTGAGTTAGACCTCCTAGATAAACACTAGACCTGATGAAGGAGAGGAGAGACTGGGTTAGACCTCCTAGATAAACACTAGACCTGATGACGAAGAGACTGGGTTAGACCTAGATAAACACTAGACCTGGGGAAGGAGAGACTGGGATAGACCTCCTAGATAAACACTAGACCTGATGACGGAGAGACTGGGTTAGACCTCCTAGATAAACACTAGACCTGATGACGAAGAGACTGGGTTAGACCTCCTAGATAAACACTAGACCTGATGACGGAGAGACTGGGTTAGACCTCCTAGATAAACACTAGACCTGATGAAGGAGAGATTGGGTTAGACCTAGATAAACACTAGACCTGATGACGGAGAGACTGGGTTAGACCTCCTAGATAAACACTAGACCTGGGGAAGGAGAGACTGGGTTAGACCTCCTAGATAAACACTAGACCTGATGACGGAGAGACTGGGTTAGACCTCCTAGATAAACACTAGACCTGATGACGGAGAGACTGGGTTAGACCTCCTAGATAAACACTAGACCTGGGGAAGGAGAGACTGGGTTAGACCTCCTAGATAAACACTAGACCTGATGAAGGAGAGGAGAGACTGGGTTAGACCTACTAGATAAACACTAGACCTGATGACGGAGAGACTGGGTTAGACCTCCTAGATAAACACTAGACCTGATGACGGAGAGGAGAGACTGGGTTAGACCTCCTAGATAAACACTAGACCTGGGGAAGGAGGGGAGAGACTGGGTTAGACCCCCTAGATAAACACTAAACCTGATGACGGAGAGACTGAGTTAGACCTCCTAGATAAACACTAGACCTGGGGAAGGAGAGACTGGGTTAGACCTCCTAGATAAACACTAGACCTGATGACGGAGAGACTGGGTTAGACCTCCTGGATAAACACTAGACCTGATGAAGGAGAGACTGGGTTAGACCTCCTAGATAAACACTAGACCTGATGAAGGAGAGACTGGATTAGACCTCCTAGATAAACACTAGACCTGATGACGGAGAGGAGAGACTGGGTTAGACCTCCTAGATAAACACTAGACCTGATGAAGGAGAGGAGAGACTGGGTTAGACCTCCTAGATAAACACTAGACCTGATGAAGGAGAGACTGAGTTAGACCTAGATAAACACTAGACCTGATGACGAAGAGGAGAGACTGGGTTAGACCTCCTAGATAAACACTAGACCTGATGACGGAGAGACTGGGTTAGACCTCCTAGATAAACACTAGACCTGATGACGAAGAGACTGGGTTAGACCTCCTAGATAAACACTAGACCTGATGACGGAGAGACTGGGTTAGACCTCCTAGATAAACACTAGACCTGATGAAGGAGAGATTGGGTTAGACCTAGATAAACACTAGACCTGATGACGGAGAGACTGGGTTAGACCTCCTAGATAAACACTAGACCTGGGGAAGGAGAGACTGGGTTAGACCTCCTAGATAAACACTAGACCTGATGACGGAGAGACTGGGTTAGACCTCCTAGATAAACACTAGACCTGATGACGGAGAGACTGGGTTAGACCTCCTAGATAAACACTAGACCTGGGGAAGGAGAGACTGGGTTAGACCTCCTAGATAAACACTAGACCTGATGAAGGAGAGGAGAGACTGGGTTAGACCTACTAGATAAACACTAGACCTGATGACGGAGAGACTGGGTTAGACCTCCTAGATAAACACTAGACCTGGGGAAGGAGGGGAGAGACTGGGTTAGACCCCCTAGATAAACACTAAACCTGATGACGGAGAGACTGAGTTAGACCTCCTAGATAAACACTAGACCTGGGGAAGGAGAGACTGGGTTAGACCTCCTAGATAAACACTAGACCTGATGACGGAGAGACTGGGTTAGACCTCCTGGATAAACACTAGACCTGATGAAGGAGAGACTGGGTTAGACCTCCTAGATAAACACTAGACCTGATGAAGGAGAGACTGGATTAGACCTCCTAGATAAACACTAGACCTGATGACGGAGAGGAGAGACTGGGTTAGACCTCCTAGATAAACACTAGACCTGATGAAGGAGAGGAGAGACTGGGTTAGACCTCCTAGATAAACACTAGACCTGATGAAGGAGAGACTGAGTTAGACCTAGATAAACACTAGACCTGATGACGAAGAGGAGAGACTGGGTTAGACCTCCTAGATAAACACCAGACCTGAGGAAGGAGAGACTGGGTTAGACCTCCTAGATAAACACTAGACCTGATGACGGAGAGACTGAGTTAGACCTCCTAGATAAACACTAGACCTGATGATGGAGAGACTGGGTTAGACACCCTAGATAAACACTAGACCTGGGGAAGGAGAGACTGGGATAGACCTCCTAGATAAACACTAGACCTGATGGAGAGACTGGGTTAGACCTCCTAGATAAACACTAGACCTGATGGAGAGACTGGGTTAGACCTACTAGATAAACACTAGACCTGATGGAGAGACTGGGTTAGACCTCCTAGATAAACACGAGACCTGATGGAGAGACTGGGTTAGACCTCCTAGATAAACACTAGACCTGATGACGAAGACACTGGGTTAGACCTCCTAGATAAACACTAGACCTGATGAAGGAGAGGAGAGACTGGGTTAGACCTCCTAGATAAACACTAGACCTGATGAAGGAGAGACTGGGTTAGACCTCCTAGATAAACATTAGACCTGATGAAGGAGAGACTGGGTTAGACCTAGATAAACACTAGACCTGATGAAGGAGAGACTGGGTTAGACCTACTAGATAAACATTAGACCTGATGAAGGAGAGACTGGGTTAGACCTAGATAAACACTAGACCTGATGAAGGAGAGACTGGGTTAGACCTAGATAAACACTAGACCTGATGAAGGAGAGACTGGGTTAGACCTAGATAAACACTAGACCTGATGAAGGAGAGACTGGGTTAGACCTAGATAAACACTAGACCCGATGAAGGAGAGACTGGGTTAGACCTAGATAAACACTAGACCTGATGAAGGAGAGACTGGGTTAGACCTACTAGATAAACATTAGACCTGATGAAGGAGAGACTGGGTTAGACCTAGATAAACACTAGACCTGATGAAGGAGAGACTGGGTTAGACCTCCTAGATAAACACTAGACCTGATGAAGGAGAGACTGGGTTAGACCTAGATAAACACTAGACCTGATGAAGGAGAGACTGGGTTAGACCTAGATAAACACTAGACCTGATGAAGGAGAGACTGGGTTAGACCTACTAGATAAACACTAGACCTGATGAAGGAGAGACTGGGTTAGACCTCCTAGATAAACACTAGACCTGATGACGGAGAGGAGAGACTGGGTTAGACCTCCTAGATAAACACTAGACCTGATGAAGGAGAGGAGAGACTGGGTTAGACCTCCTAGATAAACACTAGACCTGATGAAGGAGAGACTGAGTTAGACCTAGATAAACACTAGACCTGATGACGGAGAGGAGAGACTGGGTTAGACCTCCTAGATAAACACTAGACCTGATGAAGGAGAGACTGGATTAGACCTCCTAGATAAACACTAGACCTGATGACGGAGAGGAGAGACTGGGTTAGACCTCCTAGATAAACACTAGACCTGATGAAGGAGAGGAGAGACTGGGTTAGACCTCCTAGATAAACACTAGACCTGATGAAGGAGAGACTGAGTTAGACCTAGATAAACACTAGACCTGATGACGAAGAGGAGAGACTGGGTTAGACCTCCTAGATAAACACCAGACCTGAGGAAGGAGAGACTGGGTTAGACCTCCTAGATAAACACTAGACCTGATGACGGAGAGACTGAGTTAGACCTCCTAGATAAACACTAGACCTGATGATGGAGAGACTGGGTTAGACACCCTAGATAAACACTAGACCTGGGGAAGGAGAGACTGGGATAGACCTCCTAGATAAACACTAGACCTGATGGAGAGACTGGGTTAGACCTCCTAGATAAACACTAGACCTGATGGAGAGACTGGGTTAGACCTACTAGATAAACACTAGACCTGATGGAGAGACTGGGTTAGACCTCCTAGATAAACACGAGACCTGATGGAGAGACTGGGTTAGACCTCCTAGATAAACACTAGACCTGATGACGAAGAGACTGGGTTAGACCTCCTAGATAAACACTAGACCTGATGAAGGAGAGGAGAGACTGGGTTAGACCTCCTAGATAAACACTAGACCTGATGAAGGAGAGACTGGGTTAGACCTCCTAGATAAACATTAGACCTGATGAAGGAGAGACTGGGTTAGACCTAGATAAACACTAGACCTGATGAAGGAGAGACTGGGTTAGACCTACTAGATAAACATTAGACCTGATGAAGGAGAGACTGGGTTAGACCTAGATAAACACTAGACCTGATGAAGGAGAGACTGGGTTAGACCTAGATAAACACTAGACCTGATGAAGGAGAGACTGGGTTAGACCTAGATAAACACTAGACCTGATGAAGGAGAGACTGGGTTAGACCTAGATAAACACTAGACCCGATGAAGGAGAGACTGGGTTAGACCTAGATAAACACTAGACCTGATGAAGGAGAGACTGGGTTAGACCTACTAGATAAACATTAGACCTGATGAAGGAGAGACTGGGTTAGACCTAGATAAACACTAGACCTGATGAAGGAGAGACTGGGTTAGACCTCCTAGATAAACACTAGACCTGATGAAGGAGAGACTGGGTTAGACCTAGATAAACACTAGACCTGATGAAGGAGAGACTGGGTTAGACCTAGATAAACACTAGACCTGATGAAGGAGAGACTGGGTTAGACCTACTAGATAAACACTAGACCTGATGAAGGAGAGACTGGGTTAGACCTCCTAGATAAACACTAGACCTGATGACGGAGAGGAGAGACTGGGTTAGACCTCCTAGATAAACACTAGACCTGATGAAGGAGAGGAGAGACTGGGTTAGACCTCCTAGATAAACACTAGACCTGATGAAGGAGAGACTGAGTTAGACCTAGATAAACACTAGACCTGATGACGGAGAGGAGAGACTGGGTTAGACCTCCTAGATAAACACCAGACCTGAGGAAGGAGAGACTGAGTTAGACCTCCTAGATAAACACTAGACCTGATGAAGGAGAGGAGAGACTGGGTTAGACCTCCTAGATAAACACTAGACCTGATGACGAAGAGACTGGGTTAGACCTAGATAAACACTAGACCTGGGGAAGGAGAGACTGGGTTAGACCTCCTAGATAAACACTAGACCTGATGACGGAGAGGAGAGACTGGGTTAGACCTCCTAGATAAACACTAGACCTGATGAAGGAGAGGAGAGACTGGGTTAGACCTACTAGATAAACACTAGACCTGATGACGGAGAGACTGGGTTAGACCTCCTAGATAAACACTAGACCTGATGACGGAGAGGAGAGACTGGGTTAGACCTCCTAGATAAACACTAGACCTGGGGAAGGAGGGGAGAGACTGGGTTAGACCCCCTAGATAAACACTAAACCTGATGACGGAGAGACTGAGTTAGACCTCCTAGATAAACACTAGACCTGATGAAGGAGAGACTGGGTTAGACCTCCTAGATAAACACTAGACCTGATGAAGGAGAGACTGGGTTAGACCTCCTAGATAAACACTAGACCTGATGACGGAGAGGAGAGACTGGGTTAGACCTCCTAGATAAACACTAGACCTGATGAAGGAGAGGAGAGACTGGGTTAGACCTCCTAGATAAACACTAGACCTGATGAAGGAGAGACTGAGTTAGACCTCCTAGATAAACACCAGACCTGAGGAAGGAGAGACTGGGTTAGACCTCCTAGATAAACACTAGACCTGATGACGGAGAGACTGAGTTAGACCTCCTAGATAAACACTAGACCTGATGAAGGAGAGACTGGGTTAGACACCCTAGATAAACACTAGACCTGGGGAAGGAGAGACTGGGATAGACCTCCTAGATAAACACTAGACCTGATGACGGAGAGACTGGGTTAGACCTCCTAGATAAACACTAGACCTGAGGAAGGAGAGACTGGGTTAGACCTCCTAGATAAACACTAGACCTGATGACGGAGAGACTGAGTTAGACCTCCTAGATAAACACTAGACCTGATGAAGGAGAGACTGGGTTAGACACCCTAGATAAACACTAGACCTGGGGAAGGAGAGACTGGGATAGACCTCCTAGATAAACACTAGACCTGATGGAGAGACTGGGTTAGACCTACTAGATAAACACTAGACCTGATGGAGAGACTGGGTTAGACCTCCTAGATAAACACTAGACCTGATGGAGAGACTGGGTTAGACCTACTAGATAAACACTAGACCTGATGGAGAGACTGGGTTAGACCTCCTAGATAAACACTAGACCTGATGACGGAGAGGAGAGACTGGGTTAGACCTCCTAGATAAACACTAGACCTGGGGAAGGAGGGAGAGACTGGGTTAGACCCCCTAGATAAACACTAAACCTGATGACGGAGAGACTGAGTTAGACCTCCTAGATAAACACTAGACCTGATGACGGAGAGACTGGGTTAGACCTCCTAGATAAACACTAGACCTGATGACGAAGAGACTGGGTTAGACCTCCTAGATAAACACTAGACCTGATGAAGGAGAGGAGAGACTGGGTTAGACCTCCTAGATAAACACTAGACCTGATGAAGGAGAGACTGGGTTAGACCTCCTAGATAAACACTAGACCTGATGACGGAGAGGAGAGACTGGGTTAGACCTCCTAGATAAACACTAGACCTGATGAAGGAGAGGAGAGACTGGGTTAGACCTCCTAGATAAACACTAGACCTGATGAAGGAGAGACTGAGTTAGACCTAGATAAACACTAGACCTGATGACGGAGAGGAGAGACTGGGTTAGACCTCCTAGATAAACACCAGACCTGAGGAAGGAGAGACTGAGTTAGACCTCCTAGATAAACACTAGACCTGATGAAGGAGAGGAGAGACTGGGTTAGACCTCCTAGATAAACACTAGACCTGATGACGAAGAGACTGGGTTAGACCTAGATAAACACTAGACCTGGGGAAGGAGAGACTGGGTTAGACCTCCTAGATAAACACTAGACCTGATGACGGAGAGACTGGGTTAGACCTCCTAGATAAACACTAGACCTGATGACGAAGAGACTGGGTTAGACCTCCTAGATAAACACTAGACCTGATGACGGAGAGACTGGGTTAGACCTCCTAGATAAACACTAGACCTGATGAAGGAGAGACTGGGTTAGACCTCCTAGATAAACACTAGACCTGGGGAAGGAGAGACTGGGTTAGACCTCCTAGATAAACACTAGACCTGATGACGGAGAGACTGGGTTAGACCTCCTAGATAAACACTAGACCTGATGACGGAGAGACTGGGTTAGACCTCCTAGATAAACACTAGACCTGGGGAAGGAGAGACTGGGTTAGACCTCCTAGATAAACACTAGACCTGATGAAGGAGAGGAGAGACTGGGTTAGACCTACTAGATAAACACTAGACCTGATGACGGAGAGACTGGGTTAGACCTCCTAGATAAACACTAGACCTGATGACGGAGAGGAGAGACTGGGTTAGACCTCCTAGATAAACACTAGACCTGGGGAAGGAGGGGAGAGACTGGGTTAGACCCCCTAGATAAACACTAAACCTGATGACGGAGAGACTGAGTTAGACCTCCTAGATAAACACTAGACCTGGGGAAGGAGAGACTGGGTTAGACCTCCTAGATAAACACTAGACCTGATGACGGAGAGACTGGGTTAGACCTCCTGGATAAACACTAGACCTGATGAAGGAGAGACTGGGTTAGACCTCCTAGATAAACACTAGACCTGATGAAGGAGAGACTGGATTAGACCTCCTAGATAAACACTAGACCTGATGACGGAGAGGAGAGACTGGGTTAGACCTCCTAGATAAACACTAGACCTGATGAAGGAGAGGAGAGACTGGGTTAGACCTCCTAGATAAACACTAGACCTGATGAAGGAGAGACTGAGTTAGACCTAGATAAACACTAGACCTGATGACGAAGAGGAGAGACTGGGTTAGACCTCCTAGATAAACACTAGACCTGATGACGGAGAGACTGGGTTAGACCTCCTAGATAAACACTAGACCTGATGACGAAGAGACTGGGTTAGACCTCCTAGATAAACACTAGACCTGATGACGGAGAGACTGGGTTAGACCTCCTAGATAAACACTAGACCTGATGAAGGAGAGATTGGGTTAGACCTAGATAAACACTAGACCTGATGACGGAGAGACTGGGTTAGACCTCCTAGATAAACACTAGACCTGGGGAAGGAGAGACTGGGTTAGACCTCCTAGATAAACACTAGACCTGATGACGGAGAGACTGGGTTAGACCTCCTAGATAAACACTAGACCTGATGACGGAGAGACTGGGTTAGACCTCCTAGATAAACACTAGACCTGGGGAAGGAGAGACTGGGTTAGACCTCCTAGATAAACACTAGACCTGATGAAGGAGAGGAGAGACTGGGTTAGACCTACTAGATAAACACTAGACCTGATGACGGAGAGACTGGGTTAGACCTCCTAGATAAACACTAGACCTGGGGAAGGAGGGGAGAGACTGGGTTAGACCCCTAGATAAACACTAAACCTGATGACGGAGAGACTGAGTTAGACCTCCTAGATAAACACTAGACCTGGGGAAGGAGAGACTGGGTTAGACCTCCTAGATAAACACTAGACCTGATGACGGAGAGACTGGGTTAGACCTCCTGGATAAACACTAGACCTGATGAAGGAGAGACTGGGTTAGACCTCCTAGATAAACACTAGACCTGATGAAGGAGAGACTGGATTAGACCTCCTAGATAAACACTAGACCTGATGACGGAGAGGAGAGACTGGGTTAGACCTCCTAGATAAACACTAGACCTGATGAAGGAGAGGAGAGACTGGGTTAGACCTCCTAGATAAACACTAGACCTGATGAAGGAGAGACTGAGTTAGACCTAGATAAACACTAGACCTGATGACGAAGAGGAGAGACTGGGTTAGACCTCCTAGATAAACACCAGACCTGAGGAAGGAGAGACTGGGTTAGACCTCCTAGATAAACACTAGACCTGATGACGGAGAGACTGAGTTAGACCTCCTAGATAAACACTAGACCTGATGATGGAGAGACTGGGTTAGACACCCTAGATAAACACTAGACCTGGGGAAGGAGAGACTGGGATAGACCTCCTAGATAAACACTAGACCTGATGGAGAGACTGGGTTAGACCTCCTAGATAAACACTAGACCTGATGGAGAGACTGGGTTAGACCTACTAGATAAACACTAGACCTGATGGAGAGACTGGGTTAGACCTCCTAGATAAACACTAGACCTGATGACGGAGAGACTGGGTTAGACCTACTAGATAAACACTAGACCTGATGGAGAGACTGGGTTAGACCTCCTAGATAAACACTAGACCTGATGACGGAGAGACTGGGTTAGACCTCCTAGATAAACACTAGACCTGGGGAAGGAGAGACTGAGTTAGACCTCCTAGATAAACACTAGACCTGATGAAGGAGAGGAGAGACTGGGTTAGACCTCCTAGATAAACACTAGACATGGGGAAGGAGAGACTGGGTTAGACCTCCTAGATAAACACTAGACCTGATGAAGGAGAGGAGAGACTGGGTTAGACCTCCTAGATAAACACTAGACCTGGGGAAGGAGAGACTGGGTTAGACCTCCTAGATAAACACTAGACCTGATGAAGGAGAGACTGGGTTAGACCTACTAGATAAACACTAGACCTGATGGAGAGACTGGGTTAGACCTCCTAGATAAACACTAGACCTGATGGAGAGACTGAGTTAGACCTCCTAGATAAACACTAGACCTGAGGAAGGAGAGACTGGGTTAGACCTCCTAGATAAACACTAGACCTGATGAAGGAGAGGAGAGACTGGGTTAGACCTAGATAAACACTAGACCTGATGGAGAGACTGGGTTAGACCTACTAGATAAACACTAGACCTGATGGAGAGACTGGGTTAGACCTCCTAGATAAACACTAGACCTGATGACGGAGAGGAGAGACTGGGTTAGACCTCCTAGATAAACACTAGACCTGGGGAAGGAGGGGAGAGACTGGGTTAGACCCCCTAGATAAACACTAAACCTGATGACGGAGAGACTGAGTTAGACCTCCTAGATAAACACTAGACCTGATGACGGAGAGACTGGGTTAGACCTCCTAGATAAACACTAGACCTGATGACGAAGAGACTGGGTTAGACCTCCTAGATAAACACTAGACCTGATGAAGGAGAGGAGAGACTGGGTTAGACCTCCTAGATAAACACTAGACCTGATGAAGGAGAGACTGGGTTATACCTCCTAGATAAACATTAGACCTGATGAAGGAGAGACTGGGTTAGACCTAGATAAACACTAGACCTGATGAAGGAGAGACTGGGTTAGACCTCCTAGATAAACACTAGACCTGATGAAGGAGAGACTGGGTTAGACCTCCTAGATAAACACTAGACCTGATGACGGAGAGGAGAGACTGGGTTAGACCTCCTAGATAAACACTAGACCTGATGAAGGAGAGGAGAGACTGGGTTAGACCCCCTAGATAAACACTAGACCTGATGAAGGAGAGACTGAGTTAGACCTAGATAAACACTAGACCTGATGACGGAGAGGAGAGACTGGGTTAGACCTCCTAGATAAACACCAGACCTGAGGAAGGAGAGACTGAGTTAGACCTCCTAGATAAACACTAGACCTGATGAAGGAGAGGAGAGACTGGGTTAGACCTCCTAGATAAACACTAGACCTGATGACGAAGAGACTGGGTTAGACCTAGATAAACACTAGACCTGGGGAAGGAGAGACTGGGTTAGACCTCCTAGATAAACACTAGACCTGATGACAGAGAGACTGGGTTAGACCTCCTAGATAAACACTAGACCTGATGACGAAGAGACTGGGTTAGACCTCCTAGATAAACACTAGACCTGATGACGGAGAGACTGGGTTAGACCTCCTAGATAAACACTAGACCTGATGAAGGAGAGATTGGGTTAGACCTAGATAAACACTAGACCTGATGACGGAGAGACTGGGTTAGACCTCCTAGATAAACACTAGACCTGGGGAAGGAGAGACTGGGTTAGACCTCCTAGATAAACACTAGACCTGATGACGGAGAGACTGGGTTAGACCTCCTAGATAAACACTAGACCTGATGACGGAGAGACTGGGTTAGACCTCCTAGATAAACACTAGACCTGGGGAAGGAGAGACTGGGTTAGACCTCCTAGATAAACACTAGACCTGATGAAGGAGAGGAGAGACTGGGTTAGACCTACTAGATAAACACTAGACCTGATGACGGAGAGACTGGGTTAGACCTCCTAGATAAACACTAGACCTGATGACGGAGAGGAGAGACTGGGTTAGACCTCCTAGATAAACACTAGACCTGGGGAAGGAGAGACTGGGTTAGACCTCCTGGATAAACACTAGACCTGGGGAAGGAGAGACTGGGTTAGACCTCCTGGATAAACACTAGACCTGATGAAGGAGAGACTGGGTTAGACCTCCTAGATAAACACTAGACCTGATGAAGGAGAGACTGGGTTAGACCTAGATAAACACGAGACCTGATGGAGAGACTGGGTTAGACCTCCTAGATAAACACTAGACCTGATGAAGGAGAGACTGGGTTAGACCTCCTGGATAAACACTAGACCTGATGGGGAGACTGGGTTAGACCTCCTAGATAAACACTAGACCTGATGACGGAGAGGAGAGACTGGGTTAGACCTCCTAGATAAACACTAGACCTGATGAAGGAGAGGAGAGACTGGGTTAGACCTCCTAGATAAACACTAGACCTGGGGAAGGAGAGACTGGGTTAGACCTCCTAGATAAACACTAGACCTGATGAAGGAGAGACTGAGTTAGACCTCCTAGATAAACACTAGACCTGATGACGAAGAGGAGAGACTGGGTTAGACCTCCTAGATAAACACCAGACCTGAGGAAGGAGAGACTGGGTTAGACCTCCTAGATAAACACTAGACCTGATGACGGAGAGACTGAGTTAGACCTCCTAGATAAACACTAGACCTGATGATGGAGAGACTGGGTTAGACCTCCTAGATAAACACTAGACCTGGGGAAGGAGAGACTGGGTTAGACCTCCTAGATAAACACTAGACCTGATGAAGGAGAGACTGGGTTAGACACCCTAGATAAACACTAGACCTGGGGAAGGAGAGACTGGGATAGACCTCCTAGATAAACACTAGACCTGATGGAGAGACTGGGTTAGACCTCCTAGATAAACACTAGACCTGATGGAGAGACTGGGTTAGACCTACTAGATAAACACTAGACCTGATGGAGAGACTGGGTTAGACCTCCTAGATAAACACTAGACCTGATGGAGAGACTGGGTTAGACCTCCTAGATAAACACTAGACCTGATGGAGAGACTGGGTTAGACCTACTAGATAAACACTAGACCTGATGGAGAGACTGGGTTAGACCTCCTAGATAAACACTAGACCTGATGGAGAGACTGGGTTAGACCTCCTAGATAAACACTAGACCTGATGACGGAGAGGAGAGACTGGGTTAGACCTCCTAGATAAACACTAGACCTGGGGAAGGAGGGGAGAGACTGGGTTAGACCCCCTAGATAAACGCTAAACCTGATGACGGAGAGACTGAGTTAGACCTCCTAGATAAACACTAGACCTGATGAAGGAGAGGAGAGACTGAGTTAGACCTCCTAGATAAACACTAGACCTGATGGAGAGACTGGGTTAGACCTCCTAGATAAACACTAGACCTGATGGAGAGACTGGGTTAGACCTCCTAGATAAACATTAGACCTGATGAAGGAGAGACTGGGTTAGACCTCCTAGATAAACACTAGACCTGATGAAGGAGAGACTGGGTTAGACCTCCTAGATAAACACTAGACCTGATGACGGAGAGACTGGGTTAGACCTCCTAGATAAACACTAGACCTGATGGAGAGACTGGGTTAGACCTCCTAGATAAACACTAGACCTGATGAAGGAGAGACTGGGTTAGACCTCCTAGATAAACACTAGACCTGGGGAAGGAGAGACTGGGTTAGACCTAGATAAACACTAGACCTGATGGAGAGACTGGGTTAGACCTCCTAGATAAACACTAGACCTGATGGAGAGACTGGGTTAGACCTCCTAGATAAACACTAGACCTGGGGAAGGAGAGACTGGGTTAGACCTAGATAAACACTAGACCTGATGGAGAGACTGGGTTAGACCTCCTAGATAAACACTAGACCTGATGGAGAGACTGGGTTAGACCTCCTAGATAAACACTAGACCTGATGAAGGAGAGACTGGGTTAGACCTACTAGATAAACACTAGACCTGATGACGGAGAGACTGGGTTAGACCTCCTAGATAAACACTAGACCTGATGACGGAGAGGAGAGACTGGGTTAGACCTCCTAGATAAACACTAGACCTGGGGAAGGAGGGGAGAGACTGGGTTAGACCCCCTAGATAAACACTAGACCTGATGACGGAGAGACTGGGTTAGACCTCCTGGATAAACACTAGACCTGATGACGGAGAGACTGGGTTAGACCTCCTGGATAAACACTAGACCTGATGAAGGAGAGACTGGGTTAGACCTCCTAGATAAACACTAGACCTGATGACGGAGAGACTGGGTTAGACCTCCTAGATAAACACTAGACCTGATGAAGGAGAGACTGGGTTAGACCTAGATAAACACGAGACCTGATGAAGGAGAGACTGGGTTAGACCTCCTAGATAAACACTAGACCTGATGAAGGAGAGACTGGGTTAGACCTCCTAGATAAACACTAGACCTGATGAAGGAGAGACTGGATTAGACCTCCTAGATAAACACTAGACCTGATGACGGAGAGGAGAGACTGGGTTAGACCTCCTAGATAAACACTAGACCTGATGAAGGAGAGGAGAGACTGGGTTAGACCTCCTAGATAAACACTAGACCTGAGGAAGGAGAGACTGGGTTAGACCTCCTAGATAAACACTAGACCTGATGACGGAGAGGAGAGACTGGGTTAGACCTCCTAGATAAACACCAGACCTGAGGAAGGAGAGACTGGGTTAGACCTCCTAGATAAACACTAGACCTGATGACGGAGAGACTGAGTTAGACCTCCTAGATAAACACTAGACCTGATGATGGAGAGACTGGGTTAGACCTCCTAGATAAACACTAGACCTGATGGAGAGACTGGGTTAGACCTCCTAGATAAACACTAGACCTGATGACGGAGAGACTGGGTTAGACCTCCTAGATAAACACTAGACCTGGGGAAGGAGAGACTGAGTTAGACCTCCTAGATAAACACTAGACCTGATGACGGAGAGACTGGGTTAGACCTCCTAGATAAACACTAGACCTGATGACGGAGAGACTGGGTTAGACCTACTAGATAAACACTAGACCTGATGGAGAGACTGGGTTAGACCTCCTAGATAAACACTAGACCTAATGACGGAGAGACTGGGTTAGACCTCCTAGATAAACACTAGACCTGGGGAAGGAGAGACTGAGTTAGACCTCCTAGATAAACACTAGACCTGATGACGGAGAGACTGGGTTAGACCTCCTAGATAAACACTAGACCTGGGGAAGGAGAGACTGAGTTAGACCTCCTAGATAAACACTCGACCTGATGAAGGAGAGGAGAGACTGGGTTAGACCTCCTAGATAAACACTAGACCTGATGAAGGAGAGACTGAGTTAGACCTAGATAAACACTAGACCTGATGACGGAGAGGAGAGACTGGGTTAGACCTCCTAGATAAACACCAGACCTGAGGAAGGAGAGACTGGGTTAGACCTCCTAGATAAACACTAGACCTGATGACGGAGAGACTGAGTTAGACCTCCTAGATAAACACTAGACCTGATGATGGAGAGACTGGGTTAGAGACCCTAGATAAACACTAGACCTGATGAAGGAGAGACTGGGTTAGACACCCTAGATAAACACTAGACCTGGGGAAGGAGAGACTGGGATAGACCTCCTAGATAAACACTAGACCTGATGGAGAGACTGGGTTAGACCTCCTAGATAAACACTAGACCTGATGACGGAGAGACTGGGTTAGACCTCCTAGATAAACACTAGACCTGATGACGGAGAGACTGGGTTAGACCTACTAGATAAACACTAGACCTGATGGAGAGACTGGGTTAGACCTCCTAGATAAACACTAGACCTGATGACGGAGAGACTGGGTTAGACCTCCTAGATAAACACTAGACCTGGGGAAGGAGAGACTGAGTTAGACCTCCTAGATAAACACTAGACCTGATGACGGAGAGACTGGGTTAGACCTCCTAGATAAACACTAGACCTGGGGAAGGAGAGACTGAGTTAGACCTCCTAGATAAACACTAGACCTGATGAAGGAGAGGAGAGACTGGGTTAGACCTCCTAGATAAACACTAGACCTGGGGAAGGAGAGACTGGGTTAGACCTCCTAGATAAACACTAGACCTGGGGAAGGAGAGACTGAGTTAGATCTCCTAGATAAACACTAGACCTGATGAAGGAGAGGAGAGACTGGGTTAGACCTCCTAGATAAACACTAGACCTGATGACGGAGAGACTGGGTTAGACCTCCTAGATAAACACTAGACCTGATGAAGGAGAGACTGGGTTAGACCTAGATAAACACGAGACCTGATGAAGGAGAGACTGGGTTAGACCTCCTAGATAAACACTAGACCTGATGAAGGAGAGACTGGGTTAGACCTCCTAGATAAACACTAGACCTGATGAAGGAGAGACTGGATTAGACCTCCTAGATAAACACTAGACCTGATGACGGAGAGGAGAGACTGGGTTAGACCTCCTAGATAAACACTAGACCTGATGAAGGAGAGGAGAGACTGGGTTAGACCTCCTAGATAAACACTAGACCTGAGGAAGGAGAGACTGGGTTAGACCTCCTAGATAAACACTAGACCTGATGACGGAGAGGAGAGACTGGGTTAGACCTCCTAGATAAACACCAGACCTGAGGAAGGAGAGACTGGGTTAGACCTCCTAGATAAACACTAGACCTGATGACGGAGAGACTGAGTTAGACCTCCTAGATAAACACTAGACCTGATGATGGAGAGACTGGGTTAGACCTCCTAGATAAACACTAGACCTGATGGAGAGACTGGGTTAGACCTCCTAGATAAACACTAGACCTGATGACGGAGAGACTGGGTTAGACCTCCTAGATAAACACTAGACCTGGGGAAGGAGAGACTGAGTTAGACCTCCTAGATAAACACTAGACCTGATGACGGAGAGACTGGGTTAGACCTCCTAGATAAACACTAGACCTGATGACGGAGAGACTGGGTTAGACCTACTAGATAAACACTAGACCTGATGGAGAGACTGGGTTAGACCTCCTAGATAAACACTAGACCTAATGACGGAGAGACTGGGTTAGACCTCCTAGATAAACACTAGACCTGGGGAAGGAGAGACTGAGTTAGACCTCCTAGATAAACACTAGACCTGATGACGGAGAGACTGGGTTAGACCTCCTAGATAAACACTAGACCTGGGGAAGGAGAGACTGAGTTAGACCTCCTAGATAAACACTCGACCTGATGAAGGAGAGGAGAGACTGGGTTAGACCTCCTAGATAAACACTAGACCTGATGAAGGAGAGACTGAGTTAGACCTAGATAAACACTAGACCTGATGACGGAGAGGAGAGACTGGGTTAGACCTCCTAGATAAACACCAGACCTGAGGAAGGAGAGACTGGGTTAGACCTCCTAGATAAACACTAGACCTGATGACGGAGAGACTGAGTTAGACCTCCTAGATAAACACTAGACCTGATGATGGAGAGACTGGGTTAGAGACCCTAGATAAACACTAGACCTGATGAAGGAGAGACTGGGTTAGACACCCTAGATAAACACTAGACCTGGGGAAGGAGAGACTGGGATAGACCTCCTAGATAAACACTAGACCTGATGGAGAGACTGGGTTAGACCTCCTAGATAAACACTAGACCTGATGACGGAGAGACTGGGTTAGACCTCCTAGATAAACACTAGACCTGATGACGGAGAGACTGGGTTAGACCTACTAGATAAACACTAGACCTGATGGAGAGACTGGGTTAGACCTCCTAGATAAACACTAGACCTGATGACGGAGAGACTGGGTTAGACCTCCTAGATAAACACTAGACCTGGGGAAGGAGAGACTGAGTTAGACCTCCTAGATAAACACTAGACCTGATGAGAGACGGAGAGACTCCTAGATAAACACTAGACCTGGGGAAGGAGAGACTTTAGACCTCCTAGATAAACACTAGACCTGATGAAGGAGAGGAGAGACTGGGTTAGACCTCCTAGATAAACACTAGACCTGGGGAAGGAGAGACTGGGTTAGACCTCCTAGATAAACACTAGACCTGGGGAAGGAGAGACTGAGTTAGATCTCCTAGATAAACACTAGACCTGATGAAGGAGAGGAGAGACTGGGTTAGACCTCCTAGATAAACACTAGACCTGATGAAGGAAAGGAGAGACTGGGTTAGACCTCCTAGATAAACACTAGACCTGATGAAGGAGAGGAGAGACTGGGTTAGACCTCCTAGATAAACACTAGACCTGATGAAGGAGAGGAGAGACTGGGTTAGACCTCCTAGATAAACACTAGACCTGATGAAGGAGAGGAGAGACTGGGTTAGACCTCCTAGATAAACACTAGACCTGATGAAGGAGAGGAGAGACTGGGTTAGACCTCCTAGATAAACACTAGACCTGATGAAGGAGAAGAGAGACTGGGTTAAACCTCCTAGATAAACACTAGACCTGATGACGGAGAGACTGGGTTAGACCTCCTAGATAAACACTAGACCTGATGAAGGAGAGGAGAGACTGGGTTAGACCTCCTAGATAAACACTAGACCTGATGAAGGAGAGGAGAGACTGGGTTAGACCTCCTAGATAAACACTAGACCTGATGAAGGAGAGGAGAGACTGGGTTAGACCTCCTAGATAAACACTAGACCTGATGAAGGAGAAGAGAGACTGGGTTAAACCTCCTAGATAAACACTAGACCTGATGACGGAGAGACTGGGTTAGACCTCCTAGATAAACACTAGACCTGATGAAGGAGAGGAGAGACTGGGTTAGACCTACTAGATAAACACTAGACCTGATGACGGAGAGACTGGGTTAGACCTCCTAGATAAACACTAGACCTGATGAAGGAGAGGAGAGACTGGGTTAGACCTCCTAGATAAACACTAGACCTGATGACGGAGAGACTGGGTTAGACCTCCTAGATAAACACTAGACCTGATGAAGGAGAGGAGAGACTGGGTTAGACCTCCTAGATAAACACTAGACCTGATGAAGGAGAGGAGAGACTGGGTTAGACCTCCTAGATAAACACTAGACCTGATGAAGGAGAGACTGGGTTAGACCTCCTAGATAAACACTAGACCTGGGGAAGGAGAGACTGGGTTAGACCTGTGTTAGACCGCTGAGCTAAAGGCGATATGGGAGGTGGGAGAGTGCGGAACATTAAAGATGGACATGATCTGGTAATTAATGACATCTGTTGTAGCAGTACTTCAATATAACTAGGGAGAGACTGTGTTAGACCTCCTAGATAAACACTAGACCTGGTAATTAATGACATCTGTTGTAGCAGTACTTCAATATAACTAGGGAGAGACTGTGTTAGCCTTCTGAGCTAAAGCCTAAACTTAATGAGCTAATGTAGGTCTTCACATCTTAACCAAAATGACGTATCGTGTCATTCTCAGTAGGATTATATAATAGACCTGTGTGTTGTGTGGCAGTGCTGCTTCTCACCGATGAGTACGGAGAAGAAGAACATGGAGACAGGGATGTTGAGGATGGGGGACGTCACGTTCAGGAACCAGTTAGGAGTCACGGGGAAGAACCGCAGGAACAGGAGGAAGAAGAACAGACTGCTACGGTTCTCCTCCACCTGACAGAGAGAGGGAAGGAGAGGGCATGGGAGAGGAGGAGGGAGAGGGCATGGGAGAGAGGGAAGGAAGGAGAGCATGGGAGAGAGGGAAGGAGAGGGCATGGGAGAGGAGGAGGGAGAGAGAGAAGGAGAGGGCATGGGAGAGAGGGGGTGGGAGAGAGGGAAGGAGATGTCATGGGAGAGAGGAGGAGGTAGAGATAGAAGGAGAAAACATGGGAGAGGAGGAGGTAGAGAGGGAAGGAGAGGGCATGGGAGAGGAGGAGGTAGAGAGGGAAGGGGAGGGCATGGGAGAGAGGGGGTGGGAGAACAGAGGAGGTAGAGAGGGGATGGGAGAACAGAGGAGGTAGAGAGGGGTGGGAGAACAGAGGAGGTAGAGAGGGAAGGGAGAGAGGGGGAGGGAGAGAGGAGGAGGTAGAGAGAGGGGGCGGGAGAAAGGAGGTGGGAGAGAGGGGGTGGTAGAGGGGAGGGAGAGAGGGAAGGAGAGAGGAGGTTGAGAGGGGGTGGTAGAGAGGGGGTGGGATAACGGAAGAGGTAGAGGGAAGGAGAGAGGAGGAGGTAGAGAGGGGTGGGAGAATGAAGGAGATAGAGAGGGAAGGAGAGAGGGGGTGGGGGAGAGGAGGAGGTAGACGGGGGGTGGGAGAACAGAGGAGAGAGAGGGGGAAGGAGGAGGGGTGGGAGAACGAAGGAGATAGAGAGGGTGGGAGGAGGGGTGGGAGAACGAAGGAGATAGAGAGGGTGGGAGGAGGGTGGGAGAACGAAGGAGATAGAGAGGGTGGGAGGAGGGGTGGGAGAACGAAGGAGATAGAGAGGGTGGGAGGAGGGGTGGGAGAACGAAGGAGATAGAGAGGGTGGGAGGAGGGGTGGGAGAACGAAGGAGGTAGAGAGGGAAGGAGGAGGGGTGGGAGAACGGAGGAGATAGAGAGGGAAGGAGGAGGGGTGGGAGAACGGAGGAGATAGAGAGGGAAGGAGGGGTGGGAGAAAGGAGGAGGTAGAGAGGGAAGGAGGAGGGGTGGGAGAATGGAGGAGATAGAGAGGGAAGGAGGGGGTGGGAGAACGGAGGAGGTAGAGAGGGAAGGAGGGGGGTGGGAGAATGGAGGAGATAGAGAGGGAAGGAGGAGGGGTGGGAGAACGGAGGAGATAGAGAGGGAAGGAGGAAATAGAGGGTGGTAGAGAGCAGGAGGTAAAGCGGAAGAAAGAACTGTCATTTTAAATGTACTTATTAATGAATGATTGGAGGGATATTACTAAAGTCCCAACACTGTAAAAGAACACATGGCATTCTGCATTCTTACCCCGTGTAACACGCTTAGTTATGTTTCCCTTGTCACTGTTTATGTGTTCCTATTGGTCGGTTGAATTTACATATCAATAAGGTGTTATGTCATAGGTCATGCTTGCAGATAGGGGGAGGTCACGTTCTGAAATAGTGCATTTTATACATTATATACTTCTAGGGCCTTTTATTGTCCCCCAGCACGAGGTGCACATTTGTAATGATCATGCTGTTTTAATCAGCTTCTTGATATGCCACACCTGTCAGGTGGATGGATTATCTTGGCAAAGGAGAAATGCTCACTAACAGGGTTATAAACAAATATGCGTACAACATTTGAGAAAAATAAGCTTTTCGTGCAGTATGGAAAATGTCTGGGATCTTATTTCATGAAACCAACACTTTACATGTTGTGTTTATATTTTAGTTCAGTGTATATTTGTGTACATTACCTGTTAGATATTGGTGGCTTCCTGGGATGCACTTTTCTATAAGAGAGAGTTACCCAGCATGCACTAATTCAGTTATTTCCATGCCAACAGACGATTCGCAAATCTGCAGCGATCAACATACTGTTGTCCTGAACATGTGTTTCCTGGTGTCTTATCGTCAGAATAATCACCGATCAACTGGGACCGCTGGCTGGACAGTCTTTTCTTTACAAACCAAAAACCCAAGAGAGTTACGAAGTACGATCACATCTGTTATACTGGTGATCAGACCAGTCTTCTGCTTCTCACTGGTCATCTGTTATACTGGTGATCAGACCAGTCTTCTGCTTCTCACTGGTCATCTGTTATACTGTCTGCACTGTTATACTGGTGATCAGACACTGTTATACTGGTGATCAGACACTGTTATACTGGTGATCAGACACTGTTATACTGGTGATCAGACACTGTTATACTGGTGATCAGACACTGTTATACTGGTGATCAGACACTCTTATACTGGTGATCAGACACTGTTATACTGGTGATCAGACACTCTTATACTGGTGATCAGACACTGTTATACTGGTGATCAGACACTGTTATACTGGTGAACAGACCAGTCTTCTGCTCCTCACTGGTCCTCTGTTACACCTGTCTGACCTAATGTGTAAGCCAATGACAATGTAAGAGGAGACACACACACACACACACACACACCCCTCTAGTCTATCTTTAGAGAATTGTAATCAAAGGACAAGAGGCAAAGGAAGGGTCTTGTACCCCCCCCTCCAGTCCTCCTCCAACAACCCCATGGTACTGTACCCCCCCCCCAGTCCTCCTCCAACAACCCCATGGTACTGTACCCCCCCCCCCCTCCTCCAACAACCCCATGGTACTGTACCCCCAGTCCTCCTCCAACAACCCCATGGTACTGTACCCCCCCCCCCCAGTCCTCCTCCAACAACCCCATGGTACTGTACCCCCCCCCCAGTCCTCCTCCAACAACCCCATGGTACTGTACCCCCCCCCCCCCCAGTCCTCCTCCAACAACCCCATGGTACTGTACCCCCCCAGTCCTCCTCCAACAACCCCATGGTACTGTACCCCCAGTCCTCCTCCAACAACCCCATGGTACTGTACCCCCCCAGTCCTCCTCCAACAACCCCATGGTACTGTACCCCCCCCCCCCCCAGTCCTCCTCCAACAACCCCATGGTACTGTACCCCCCAGTTCTCCTCCAACAACCCCATGGTACTGTACCCCCCCCCCCAGTTCTCCTCCAACAACCCCATGGTACTGTACCCCCCCCCCCCAGTTCTCCTCCAACAACCCCATGGTACTGTACCCCCCCCCCCAGTCCTCCTCCAACAACCCCATGGTACTGTACCCCCCCCCCAGTCCTCCTCCAACAACCCCATGGTACTGTACCCCCCAGTTCTCCTCCAACAACCCCATGGTACTGTACCCCCCCCCCCCCCCAGTCCTCCTCCAACAACCCCATGGTACTGTACCCCCCCCAGTTCTCCTCCAACAACCCCATGGTACTGTACCCCCCCAGTTCTCCTCCAACAACCCCATGGTACTGTACCCCCCCCCAGTTCTCCTCCAACAACCCCATGGTACTGTACCCCCCCCCAGTTCTCCTCCAACAACCCCATGGTACTGTACCCCCCCCAGTCCTCCTCCAACAACCCCATGGTACTGTACCCCCCCCAGTTCTCCTCCAACAACCCCATGGCACTGTGGAGTGGAACAACATACTCTGTCTCTCTGTCACACCTTGTTCTGCAGCATGTCCACCTTGTCAGGGAACAGGCGTGTGACGTAGCTCTTCCCGAAGGCAGCAGAGAGCAGGTAACAGAAGGTAGAGCCGGTGGTGGTCAGAAGACAGGCCAGGACCAGACCCTGCCATGGACCAAACAGCGCCCCCGCCAGCATGTTCTGGGAAGCACAGGGGATGAGCAATGCTGAGCAGTGGTGGGAAAAGTACCCAATTGTCATACTTGAGTAAAAGTAAAGATACCTTCATAGAAAATGACTTAAGTGAAAGACACCCAGTAAAATACTACTTGAGTAAAAGTCAAAAGTATATGATTTTTAAATATACTTAAGTACCAAAAGTTAACTGAAAACATAAATCATTTCAAAATGTTTATATTAAGCAAACCAAAAAACACAATGTTCTAGTTTGTTTATCTACAGATATCCAGGGTCACACTCCCACACTCCATCACTCCCACACTCCATCACTCCCACACTCCCACACTCCCACACTCCCACACTCCCACAATCCATCACTCCCACACTCCATCACTCCCACACTCCATCACTCCCACACTCCCACACTCCATCACTCCCACACTCCCACACTCCCACACTCCATCACTCCATCACTCCCACACTCCATCACTCCCACACTCCATCACTCCCACACTCCCACACTCCATCACTCCCACACTCCATCACTCCCACACTCCATCACTCCCACACTCCATCACTCCCACACTCCCACACTCCCACACTCCATCACTCCCACACTCCATCACTCCCACACTCCATCACTCCCACACTCCATCACTCCCACACTCCATCACTCCCACACTCCATCACTCCCACACTCCACTCTCCAACACTCCCACACTCCATCACTCCCACACTCCACTCTCCAACACTCCCACTCTCCCACACTCTGACACTCCAACACTACCACATTATTTACAAATGAAGCATGTGTGTTTAGTGAGTCTGCCAGATCAGAGGCAGTAGAGATGACCAGGGATGTTCTCTGTTTAGTGAGTCCACCAGATCAGAGGCAGTAGGGATGACCAGGGATGTTCTCTGTTTAGTGAGTCCGCCAGATCAGAGGCAGTAGGGATGACCAGGGATCTTCTCTGTTTAGTGAGTCCGCCAGATCAGAGGCAGTAGGGATGACCAGGGATGTTCTCTGTTTAGTGAGTCCTCCAGATCAGAGGCAGTAGGGATGACCAGGGATGTTCTCTGTTTAGTGAGTCCACCAGATCAGAGGCAGTAGGGATGACCAGGGATGTTCTCTGTTTAGTGAGTCCACCAGATCAGAGGCAGTAGGGAGGACCAGGGATGTTCTCTTGATAAGTGCGTGAATTGGACCATTTTCATGTCCTGCTAAGCATTCAACATGTAACTAATACTTTTGGGTGTCAGGGAAAATGTGTGGAGTAAAAAAGTACATAATTTTCTTTAGGAATGTTTTGAAATAAAAGTTGTCAAAAAATATAAATAGTAAAGTACAGATACCCCCAAAAACTACTTAAGTAATACTTCAAAGTATTTTTACTTAAGTACTTTACACCCCTACTGGTGAGGGTCAGGAGGCTGTTCTGACCATGGATTGAGGTTCTGGTCTTAGGGTCATAGGTTCATGGACACTTGGAAACATGTGTTCTATGGATGGAGGTTCTGGTCTTTAGGGTCATAGGTTCATGGAAACAAAGTGTGTGTTCCATGGATGGAGGTTCTGGTCTTTAGGGTCAAAGTAGGTTCATGGATGGACAAAGTGTGTGTTCCATGGATGGAGGTTCTGGTTTTAGGGTCATGGGTTCATTGTGTGTTCCATGGATGGAGGTTCTGGTCTTTAGGGTCATAGGTTCATGGAAACAAAGTGTGTGTTCCATGGATGGAGGTTCTGGTCTTTAGGGTCATAGGTTCATGGAAACAAAGTGTGTGTTCCATGGATGGAGGTTCTGGTCTTAGGGTCATAGGGTCATGGAAACAAAGTGTGTGTTCCATGGATGGAGGTTCTGGTCTTTAGGGTCATAGGTTCATGGAAACAAAGTGTGTGTTCCATGGATGGAGGTTCTGGTCTTAGGGTCATAGGTTCATGGAAACAAAGTGTGTGTTCCATGGATGGAGGTTCTGGTCTTTAGGGTCATAGGTTCATGGAAACAAAGTGTGTGTTCCATGGATGGAGGTTCTAGTCTTTAGGGTCATAGGTTCATGGAAACAAAGTGTGTGTTCCATGGAAGGGTGTAATGTTAGTCCCTCTTACCAGGAAGGAGGAGCCAGGGATGGCGAAGGACTGTTTGTAGATGTAGGCACTACAGAACAGCAGCACCACGTAGCCTGTGTGTTCTGTCTTATAGAACTGCAGCATCTCAGCCAGCTCCCTCAGCTCATCCAGGTCCGACGGGAACTTCAGTCTGGAAGGAAACAAACACCAGCAACATCAGATAACATGGTTCCTAGTAATAGTGTCAGATTTAGACCGAAATATTGGCACCTAGTTACTGTTTGCACCAGGGGATTATTATTATTTTTCAAACGGGAATTGAGGACACTGAGGACAGAGCATTTAAGGTAACACAGGCGAAGGCCATAGGAAGGGGTTATAGGTCATAGGAAGGGGTTATAGGTTATACATTATAGGAAGGGTTATAGGTCATAGGAAGGGGTTATAGGTCATAGGAAGGGGTTGTAGGTCATAGGAAGGGGTTGTAGGTCATAGGACGGGGTTATAGGTCATAGGACGGGGTTATAAGTTATAGGAAGGGGTTATAGGTTATAAATTCTAAAAAGGGGTTATAGGTCATAGAAAGGGGTTATAGGTTATAGGAAGGGGTTATAGGTTATAGGAAGGGGTTATAGGTTATAGCCAGCCATAGTACACACAGTACAGACATACTACGGCTGTATATGCATATACTATGTCTGTGTGTACTACGGCTGTGTGTACTACAGCCGTAGTATATACAGCCATAGTATACACAGCCATAGTATACACAGCCATAGTATACACAGACATAGGATATACAGCCATAGGATATACAGCCATAGGATATACAGCCATAGTACACACAGCCATAGTATACACAGCCATAGTATACACAGCCATAGTATACACAGCCATAGTATACACAGCCATAGTATACACAAACATAGGATATACAGCCATAGGATACACAGCCATAGTACACACAGACATAGGATATACAGCCATAGGATATACAGCCATAGTATATACAGACATAGGATATACAGCCATAGGATATACAGCCATAGTATACACAGCCATAGTATATACAGCCATAGTATACACAGCCATAGTATACACAGCCATAGAATACACAGACATAGGATATACAGCCATAGAATATACAGCCATAGGATATAAGGCCATATGATATACAGCCATAGGATATACAGCCATAGGATATAAGGCCATAGGATATACAGCCGTAGTATACACAGCCATAGGATATACAGCCGTAGTATACACAGCCATAGGATATACAGCCATAGTATACACAGCCATAGGATATACAGCCGTAGTACAGACAGCCATAGGATATACAGCCGTAGGATACACAGCCGTAGTACAGACAGCCATAGGATATACAGCCGTAGTACACACAGCCATAGTACACACAGCCATAGTATACACAGCCATAGTATACACAGCCATAGTATATACAGCCACAGTATACACAGCCATAGTATACACAGCCATAGTATACACAGCCATAGTATATACAGCCATAGGATATACAGCCATAGTACACACAGCCATAGTACACACAGACATAGGATATACAGCCATAGTATATACAGCCATAGAACAGACAGTCGTAGTACAGACAGTCATTGTACAGACAGTCGTAGTACAGACAGTCGTAGTACAGACAGCCATAGTATATACAGCCATAGAACAGACAGTCGTAGTACAGACAGCCATAGTATATACAGCCATAGAACAGACAGTCGTAGTACAGACAGTCGTAGTACAGACAGTCGTAGTACAGACAGCCGTAGTTGTAGTCATATAGGGAAGACATAATGCTCAGTCCCCAGTCGGCTGGTGTATGACTCATCTAAACTTGACTCTCTAGAGTATTGGGAATCTGGGGACACCCTAATCTGACATCATAGACAGGTCAAACACAGACTAAAGTGGGCATGGCTGGTGCCCGTGTGCAGCATGAGAGAGAGAGGTTTCCAGATGGCGGAGAGAGAGTATGAAACAGGATATGGGACAGAAATAGCGGCTTTTGCTCTGGGATTTCTGCCTCTGCTAGTTTCGATGCTGGAAGTATCAGGCTCCTCAGCAGTGACGCAGACACACGCAAACAGAATGAACCATAAACCATGAAACCTGAGCTGCTGGTATCACATCTAATTGTTGAGCTGAATGGGATGAATGGAAGGCAAAGCCACGGTGGTATTCCTCAGCACATCGTGTCCAGTGTTATGTCCTGGGAGGCACCTCATCAGAACCTTCCGGTGTGTATCTCTCAGCACACCGTGTCCAGTGTTATGTCCTGGGTGGCACCTCATCAGAACCTTCCGCACACCGTGTCCAGTGTTATGTCCTGGGTAGCACCTCATCAGAACCGTCTGGTGTGTATCCCTCAGCACACCGTGTCCAGTGTTATGTCCTGGGTAGCACCTCATCAGAACCTTCCGCACACCGTGTCCAGTGTTATGTCCTGGGAGGCACCTCATCAGAACCTTCCGGTGTGTATCTCTCAGCACACCGTGTCCAGTGTTATGTCCTGGGTGGCACCTCATCAGAACCTTCCGCACACCGTGTCCAGTGTTATGTCCTGGGTAGCACCTCATCAGAACCGTCTGGTGTGTATCCCTCAGCACACCGTGTCCAGTGTTATGTCCTGGGTAGCACCTCATCAGAACCGTCTGGTGTGTATCCCTCAGCACACCGTGTCCAGTGTTATGTCCTGGGTAGCACCTCATCAGAACCTTCCGGTGTGTATCTCTCAGCACACCGTGTCCAGTGTTATGTCCTGGGTAGCACCTCATCAGAACCTTCCGGTGTGTATCTCTCAGCACACCGTGTCCAGTGTTATGTCCTGGGTAGCACCTCATCAGGACCGTCCGGTGGTGGACCCAGCAGGAGACCCTAGAGACCCAGTGGTGTCCTCCTGTCCAGGCCGTCCATCCACCTCTGGATGTCTGTTCTCTAATAGAAGTGTACAGTGTTATGTTCTGGGTAGCACCACATCAGGACCGTCCGGTGGTGGACCCAGCAGGAGACCCTAGAGACCCAGTGGTGTCCTCCTGTCCATCCACCTCTGGATGTCTGTTCTCTAATAGAAGTGTACAGGCCTGATAAACATGACGGCAGGGTCGTGAAACTCCTTTATAATTAGGGAGGATGAAATATGATGGGACGATGGCATCACGCCAACCAAGACAAGTGTGTCCTGTCCAGGGTTAGATCAGAGCTGTGTGTTCTCATTACTCATCAGACTGAGGAGGACAGTATTTCAGGCCAAGTGAACCTAAGCCAACCAAGACAAGTGTGTCCTGTCCAGGGTTAGATCAGAGCTGTGTGTTCTCATTACTCATCAGACTGAGGAGGACAGTATTTCAGGCCAAGTGAACCTAAGCCAACCAAGACAAGTGTGTCCTGTCCAGGGTTAGATCAGAGCTGTGTGTTCTCATTACTCATCAGACTGAGGAGGACAGTATTTCAGGCCAAGTGAACCTAAGCCAACCAAGACAAGTGTGTCCTGTCCAGGGTTAGATCAGAGCTGTGTGTTCTCATTACTCATCAGAGTGAGGAGGACAGTATTTCAGGCCAAGTGAACCTAAGCCAACCAAGACAAGTGTGTCCTGTCCAGGGTTAGATCAGAGCTGTGTGTTCTCATTACTCATCAGAGTGAGGAGGACAGTATTTCAGGCCAAGTGAACCTAAGCCAACCAAGACAAGTGTGTCCTGTCCAGGGTTAGATCAGAGCTGTGTGTTCTCATTACTCATCAGACTGAGGAGGACAGTATTTCAGGCCAAGTGAACCTAAGCCAACCAAGACAAGTGTGTCCTGTCCAGGGTTAGATCAGAGCTGTGTGTTCTCATTACTCATCAGACTGAGGAGGACAGTATTTCAGGCCAAGTGAACCTAAGCCAACCAAGACAAGTGTGTCCTGTCCAGGGTTAGATCAGAGCTGTGTGTTCTCATTACTCATCAGACTGAGGAGGACAGTATTTCAGGCCAAGTGAACCTAAGCCAACCAAGACAAGTGTGTCCTGTCCAGGGTTAGATCAGAGCTGTGTGTTCTCATTACTCATCAGACTGAGGAGGACAGTATTTCAGGCCAAGTGAACCTAAGCCAACCAAGACAAGTGTGTCCTGTCCAGGGTTAGATCAGAGCTGTGTGTTCTCATTACTCATCAGACTGAGGAGGACAGTATTTCAGGCCAAGTGAACCTAAGCCAACCAAGACAAGTGTGTCCTGTCCAGGGTTAGATCAGAGCTGTGTGTTCTCATTACTCATCAGACTGAGGAGGACAGTATTTCAGGCCAAGTGAACCTAAGCCAACCAAGACAAGTGTGTCCTGTCCAGGGTTAGATCAGAGCTGTGTGTTCTCATTACTCATCAGACTGAGGAGGACAGTATTTCAGGCCAAGTGAACCTAAGCCAACCAAGACAAGTGTGTCCTGTCCAGGGTTAGATCAGAGCTGTGTGTTCTCATTACTCATCAGAGTGAGGAGGACAGTATTTCAGGCCAAGTGAACCTAAGCCAACCAAGACAAGTGTGTCCTGTCCAGGGTTAGATCAGAGCTGTGTGTTCTCATTACTCATCAGACTGAGGAGGACAGTATTTCAGGCCAAGTGAACCTAAGCCAACCAAGACAAGTGTGTCCTGTCCAGGGTTAGATCAGAGCTGTGTGTTCTCATTACTCATCAGACTGAGGAGGACAGTATTTCAGGCCAAGTGAACCTAAGCCAACCAAGACAAGTGTGTCCTGTCCAGGGTTAGATCAGAGCTGTGTGTTCTCATTACTCATCAGACTGAGGAGGACAGTATTTCAGGCCAAGTGAACCTAAGCCAACCAAGAGAGGCCACGGCCAGATCTCCACTGGGGCAGAAACCATAAACATAGGAGAGAAGGTGGGGCTGGATGAGACACACAGGGGTTTAGAGTAGGCCTATAGGAACATCATTTGAAAACAGGAACTACTGTGATATAATCACCTGTCAAAAACACCATCAGGCAAGGACAAATACTTTGAGAGAACAGCAACCAGCTGTGACATTTCCTCTGAATTAGCCTACACTGACAAGTCAGGTGTTTGATGATGTCATTTTCATAACTTAAAGTCGTGCGGTCGTCTGAGGGAAATGAGATGCTGCCAAACGCAGTGATTATGACAGCACCTCCATGGACTCTGCGCCGTCTGTCAATACACTTATCAACAACATAATCCTACAACAGATAACCACTCTGGGACTTTAATGTTACATTAGATCTATTACATAAATGGTGATGTCACTATGCTATTATTACCCCTAATAAAACACTGTGGAAGTCGCTATATATTGACTTATTTGACAAGTTGTATACGTAAACATGTCCTAGAAAGTGTCATTGTACAAGCAGGCAGCTGCTGTAGCCTATAATTATTATGCTAATAGCAACAACAAAAAAGTCTTGCGACATCTTGCGAATTGTAGCTGTAGATCTGTTGAGGCTGGCTACCTGTACTCTACAACTTCCACGTCCACGTCCCCCTCTGCGCTCTCGTTGTTTAACTCCACCGCATGTCGCCGGTGAAGATGTTGCGGTCCGGGCGGCAGGAAAGTGGACAGGAGATAGAGGTATAACGTTGCCGCTCCTACCACAGATAATAAACCCGAAATGGAGCCCATTGCTACGCGCTACACCGACCTCCTTATCAGAAAGGTTTGTTCGGTGACCGACTCCCGGTGTCGGTGTTGAGAAGTGGACGTCACAGTTTAACTTCTGACAGTTGCCCTGTGGTCCTGGAATGCTTCCAACTATGTCTTCACTAGAGGGCAGCCTCGTGTTCTCTGGTGGTCAAGTACCAGACTAGAGTATTGAGGATCATTGTCTGGACCTTGATGTTATGAACTACAGTTGGCTCTCCTTACACCAAAATATGTTTTTGGGCAACAAGCTTGTTTCTCTGCACTACAACAGACATTGATGAAGGTATTAGCTGGTTTCTCTGCACTACAACAGACATTGATGAAGGTATTAGCTGGTTTCTCTGCACTACAACAGACATTGATGAAGGTTAAATCTGGTTTCTCTGCACTACAACAGACATTGGTGAAGGTATTAGCTGGTTTCTCTGCACTACAACAGACATTGATGAAGGGTTTCTCTGCACTTTGAGAAGGTATTAGCTGGTTTCTCTGCACTACAACAGACATTGATGAAGGTATTAGCTGGTTTCTCTGCACTACAACAGACATTGATGAAGGTTAAATCTGGTTTCTCTGCACTACAACAGACATTGGTGAAGGTATTAGCTGGTTTCTCTGCAATACACCAGACATTGATGAAGGTATTAGCTGGTTTCTCTGCACTACAACAGACATTGATGAAGGTATTAGCTGGTTTCTCTGCACTACAACAGACATTGATGAAGGTGTTATCTGGTTTCTCTGCACTACAACAGACATTGATGAAGGTATTAGCTGGTTTCTCTGCAATACACCAGACATTGATGAAGGTATTAGCTGGTTTCTCTGCACTACAACAGCTGGTGTATGATGAAGGTATCATTACATTGTTAATAATAACTTACAACACTACAACACCAAGTAGTGAAACTGTGTGAAGTTACACTCAGCCACCAGTAGAGGGCAGGCTCACTTGGGGCTCATGTACAACGCACTGAAACTCACTCTACTGTACATGTGCTTATAGCAGAAACGTACCATCTCTATTGCGAATGCAGATACACTGATTCACCACATTATTAACCTGATCCCACCAAGGATCCAAAATTACCTCGTGTCTGCCTTGATGTACACTCGCATTAACATCTGCTAACCATGTGTATGTGACAAATACAATTGGATTTGACTTGACATCTCCACAGAACCCAGAACGATATGTGACCACTTGGTTAAAGACTCATCAACGCGATTCTAAGGGTGCTCAAATCACTTAAAATAACCCTCATCAAGATCCGTTGCTTGTGCCTAATAGTCTGACATCACGTCATTATTACTACAAACAGATGACTCACCTCTCACAGTGGTGCTCATCTAGTACAGTCAGATCAAACATGATTCAATGTCTCGCAAGATCCTATAATGATTCATTAGTATTTTCACATAATAAAACTGAACTGAATAGTATATACTGTAACATAGACCTATAAATTCACACCAAAAACACCTGTCCTTTCTTATCTGAAAATAATAAATCACAAATAAACTCACCACGGTGCCACTAGACAGGATATACGCTTCGATTGAAACCAAATAGACCTACAAGGTGTGTTACCGCCATCTGCTTGAGTTAATGTCACGTTCACAACTACAGTGAAATGCCTTTCTTTCCCAGCTCTAAACCCAACAGCGCAGTAATTCATGTACTACTTTAAAAACAACATAAGGTAGAACAAGTTGAAGAACACACTAAAAATAACTGTAAAGTAAGTAATCTTCATACAGGGTCAGTTCTAATAGCATGTTAACCATGTGCAGGCAGACTGGTGATAGAGGTAGGTATGTACAGGGTCAGTTCCAATAGCATGTTGACCATGTGCAGGCAGACTGGTGATAGAGGTAGGTATGTACCGGGTCAGTTCCAATAGCATGTTGACCATGTGCAGGCAGACTGGTGATAGAGGTAGGTATGTACAGGGTCAGTTCCAATAGCATGTTAACCATGTGCAGGCAGACTGGTGATAGAGGTAGGTATGTACAGGGTCAGTTCCAATAGCATGTTGACCATGTGCAGGCAGACTGGTGATAGAGGTAGGTATGTACAGGGTCAGTTCCAATAGCATGTTAACCATGTGCAGGCAGACTGGTGATAGAGGTAGGTATGTACAGGGTCAGTTCTAATAGCATGTTGACCATGTGCAGGCAGACTGGTGATAGAGGTAGGTATGTACAGGGTCAGTTCCAATAGCATGTTAACCATGTGCAGGCAGACTGGTGATAGAGGTAGGTATGTACAGGGTCAGTTCCAATAGCATGTTAACCATGTGCAGGCAGACTGGTGATAGAGGTAGGTATGTACAGGGTCAGTTCTAATAGCATCTTGACCATGTGCAGGCAGACTGGTGATAGAGGTAGGTATGTACAGGGTCAGTTCCAATAGCATGTTGACCATGTGCAGGCAGACTGGTGATAGAGGTAGGTATGTACAGGGTCAGTTCCAATAGCATGTTAACCATGTGCAGGCAGACTGGTGATAGAGGTAGGTATGTACAGGGTCAGTTCCAATAGCATGTTAACCATGTGCAGGCAGACTGGTGATAGAGGTAGGTATGTACAGGGTCAGTTCCAATAGCATGTTAACCATGTGCAGGCAGACTGGTGATAGAGGTCGGTATGTACAGGGTCAGTTCCAATAGCATGTTGACCATGTGCAGGCAGACTGGTGATAGAGGTAGGTATGTACAGGGTCAGTTCCAATAGCATGTTAACCATGTGCAGGCAGACTGGTGATAGAGGTAGGTATGTACAGGGTCAGTTCAATAGCATGTTGACCACGTGCAGGCAGACTGGTGATAGAGGTTGGTATGTACAGGGTCAGTTCAATAGCATGTTGACCATGTGCAGGCAGACTGGTGATAGAGGTAGGTATGTACAGGGTCAGTTCCAATAGCATGTTGACCATGTGCAGGCAGACTGGTGATAGAGGTAGGTATGTACAGGGTCAGTTCTAATAGCATGTTAACCATGTGCAGGCAGACTGGTGATAGAGGTAGGTATGTACAGGGTCAGTTCTAATAGCATGTTAACCATGTGCAGGCAGACTGGTAATAGAGGTAGGTATGTACAGGGTCAGTTCCAATAGCATGTTAACCACGTGCAGGCAGACTGGTGATAGAGGTAGGTATGTACAGGGTCAGTTCCAATAGCATGTTAACCATGTGCAGGCAGACTGGTGATAGAGGTAGGTATGTACAGGGTCAGTTCCAATAGCATGTTAACCATGTGCAGGCAGACTGGTGATAGAGGTAGGTATGTACAGGGTCAGTTCCAATAGCATGTTGACCATGTGCAGGCAGACTGGTGATAGAGGTAGGTATGTACAGGGTCAGTTCCAATAGCATGTTAACCATGTGCAGGCAGACTGGTGATAGAGGTAGGTATGTACAGGGTCAGTTCTAATAGCATGTTGACCATGTGCAGGCAGACTGGTGATAGAGGTAGGTATGTACAGGGTCAGTTCCAATAGCATGTTAACCATGTGCAGGCAGACTGGTGATAGAGGTAGGTATGTACAGGGTCAGTTCCAATAGCATGTTGACCATGTGCAGGCAGACTGGTGATAGAGGTAGGTATGTACAGGGTCAGTTCAATAGCATGTTGACCATGTGCAGGCAGACTGGTGATAGAGGTAGGTATGTACAGGGTCAGTTCAATAGCATGTTGACCATGTGCAGGCAGACTGGTGATAGAGGTAGGTATGTACAGGGTCAGTTCCAATAGCATGTTAACCATGTGCAGGCAGACTGGTGATAGAGGTAGGTATGTACAGGGTCAGTTCAATAGCATGTTAACCATGTGCAGGCAGACTGGTGATAGAGGTAGGTATGTACAGGGTCAGTTCCAATAGCATGTTGACCATGTGCAGGCAGACTGGTGATAGAGGTAGGTATGTACAGGGTCAGTTCAATAGCATGTTGACCATGTGCAGGCAGACTGGTGATAGAGGTAGGTATGTACAGGGTCAGTTCCAATAGCATGTTGACCATGTGCAGGCAGACTGGTGATAGAGGTAGGTATGTACAGGGTCAGTTCAATAGCATGTTGACCATGTGCAGGCAGACTGGTGATAGAGGTAGGTATGTACAGGGTCAGTTCCAATAGCATGTTGACCATGTGCAGGCAGACTGGTGATAGAGGTAGGTATGTACAGGGTCAGTTCCAATAGCATGTTGACCATGTGCAGGCAGACTGGTGATAGAGGTAGGTATGTACAGGGTCAGTTCCAATAGCATGTTGACCATGTGCAGGCAGACTGGTGATAGAGGTAGGTATGTACAGGGTCAGTTCCAATAGCATGTTAACCATGTGCAGGCAGACTGGTGATAGAGGTAGGTATGTACAGGGTCAGTTCCAATAGCATGTTAACCATGTGCAGGCAGACTGGTGATAGAGGTAGGTATGTACAGGGTCAGTTCCAATAGCATGTTAACCATGTGCAGGCAGACTGGTGATAGAGGTCGGTATGTACAGGGTCAGTTCCAATAGCATGTTGACCATGTGCAGGCAGACTGGTGATAGAGGTAGGTATGTACAGGGTCAGTTCCAATAGCATGTTAACCATGTGCAGGCAGACTGGTGATAGAGGTAGGTATGTACAGGGTCAGTTCCAATAGCATGTTGACCATGTGCAGGCAGACTGGTGATAGAGGTAGGTATGTACAGGGTAAGGTGTCTAGGCATCAGAATATATGATTAACAGAGTAGCCGCAGTGTAAATGATGATGTCATGTGTGTGTGTATGAGTGTCAGTGTGTGTATAGAGTCCTGCAAGTGCATAGAGACGGTGTGTGTAAAGAGTCCTGTGAGTCTGCATAGAGACAGTGTGTGTAGAGTCCTGTGAGTATGCATAGGGACAGTGTGTGTATAGAGTCCTGTGAGTCTGTATAGAGACAGTGTGTGTATAGAGTCCTGTGAGTCTGTATAGAGACAGTGTGTGTATAGAGTCCTGTGAGTCTGTATAGATACAGTGTGTGTGTGTATAGAGTCCTGTGAGTCTGTATAGAGACAGTGTGTGTAGAGTCCTGTGAGTATGCATAGGGACAGTGTGTGTATAGAGTCCTGTGAGTCTGTATAGAGACAGTGTGTGTGTGTATAGAGTCCTGTGAGTCTGTATAGAGACAGTGTGTGTATAGAGTCCTGTGAGTCTGTATAGAGACAGTGTGTGTATAGAGTCCTGTGAGTCTGTATAGAGACAGTGTGTGTATAGAGTCCTGTGAGTGTGCATAGAGACAGTGTGTGGCTGGAGTCCAATGATTTTCCGGGCGTTCCTCTGACACCGCCTGATATAGAGGTCCTGGATGGCAGGGAGCTCAGCTCCAATGATGTACCGGGTTTTCTGCACCACCCTCTGTAGTGCCATGCGATCCAGGGCGGTGCTGTTGCCATACCAAGCAGCGATGCAGCCAGTCCAGATGCTCTCAACGGTGCAGCTGTAGAACTTTGAGGATTTGAGGGCCCATTCCAAACCTTTTGATGGCCCACTCCAAACCGTTTGAGGGCCCATTCCAAACCTTTTGATGGCCCACTCCAAACCTTTTGAGGGCCCATTCCAAACCTTTTGAGGGCCCACTCCAAACCTTTGAGGGCCCACTCCAAACCTTTTGAAGGCCCATTCCAAACCTTTGAGGGCCCATTCCACACCTTCTGAGGGCCCACTCCAAACCTTTTGAGGGCCCATTCCAAACCTTTGAGGGCCCATTCCAAACCTTTTGAGGGCCCACCAAACCTTTGAGGGCCCATTCCAAACCTTTTGAGGGCCCATTCCAAACCTTTTGAGGGCCCATTCCAAACCTTTTGAGGGCCCATTCCAAACCTTTTGAAGGCCCATTCCAAACCTTTGAGGGCCCACTCCAAACCTTTTGAAGGCCCATTCCAAACCTTTTGAGGGCCCATTCCACACCTTCTGAGGGCCCACTCCAAACCTTTTGAGGGCCCATTCCAAACCTTTTGAGGGCCCATTCCAAACCTTTTGAGGGCCCACTCCAAACCTTTTGAGGGCCCATTCCAAACCTTTTGAGGGCCCATTCCAAACCTTTTGAGGGCCCATTCCAAACCTTTTGAGGGCCCATTCCAAACCTTTTGATGGCCCATTCCAAACCTTTTGATGGCCCATTCCAAACCTTTTCAACCTCCTGAGGGGGAAGAGTTGCTCATCAAACAGTCATTCTATAAGATCTGAATGCATATTTAAACTGATTTAATCTGATTGATATCAAATAATTGGCATGCAGTTAGGAAACATGAAGAATCATTCATGATTGACCATGATGGCCTGTTTTGAAATGAGGTATGCCTAACACAGTGTTTATTAATGTTTATTGAGACCATATGTGTGGGCTAACACAGTGTTTATAAATGTTTATTGAGAACATATGTGTGGGCTAACACAGTGTTTATTGAGAACATATGTGTGGGCTAACACAGTGTTTATTGAGACCATATCTGTGGGCTAACACAGTGTTTATTGAGCCCATATGTGTGGGCTAACACAGTGTTTATTGAGCCCATATGTGTGGGCTAACACAGTGTTTATTGAGACCATATGTGTGGGATAACACAGTGTTTATTGAGACCATATCTGAGGGCTAACACAGTGTTTATTGAGACCATGTGTGTGGGCTAACACAGTGTTTATTAATGTTTATTGAGACCATATGTGTGGGCTAACACAGTGTTTATTAATGTTTATTGAGACCATATGTGTGGGCTAACACAGTGTTTATTAATGTTTATTGAGACCATATGTGTGGGCTAACACAGTGTTTATTAATGTTTATTGAGACCATATGTGTGGGCTAACACAGTGTTTATTGAGACCATATGTGTGGGCTAACACAGTGTTTATTGAGACCATATGTGTGGGCTAACACAGTGTTTATTGAGACCATATGTGTGGGCTAACACAGTGTTTATTGAGACCATATGTGTGGGCTAACACAGTGTTTATTGAGACCATATGTGTGGGCTAACACAGTGTTTATTAATGTTTATTGAGACCATATGTGTGGGCTAACACAGTGTTTATAAATGTTTATTGAGACCATATGTGTGGGCTAACACAGTGTTTATTAATGTTTATTGAGACCATATGTGTGGGCTAACACAGTGTTTATTAATGTTTATTGAGACCATATGTGTGGGCTAACACAGTGTTTATTGAGACCATATGTGTGGGCTAACACAGTGTTTATTGAGACCATATGTGTGGGCTAACACAGTGTTTATTGAGACCATATGTGTGGGCTAACACAGTGTTTATTGAGACCATATGTGTGGGCTTATTGAGACCATATGTGTGGGCACAGTGTTTATTGAGACCATATGTGTGGGCTAACACAGTGTTTATTGAGACCATATGTGTGGGCTAACACAGTGTTTATTGAGACCATATGTGTGGGCTAACACAGTGTTTATTGAGACCATATGTGTGGGCTAACACAGTGTTTATTGAGACCATATGTGTGGGCTAACACAGTGTTTATTGAGACCATATGTGTGGGCTAACACAGTGTTTATTGAGACCATATGTGTGGGCTAACACAGTGTTTATTGAGACCATATGTGTGGGCTAACACAGTGTTTATTGAGACCATATGTGTGGGCTAACACAGTGTTTATTGAGACCATATGTGTGGGCTAACACAGTGTTTATTGAGACCATATGTGTGGGCTAACACAGTGTTTATTGAGACCATATGTGTGGGCTAACACAGTGTTTATTGAGACCATATGTGTGGGCTAACACAGTGTTTATTGAGACCATATGTGTGGGCTAACACAGTGTTTATTGAGACCATATGTGTGGGCTAACACAGTGTTTATTGAGACCATATGTGTGGGCTAACACAGTGTTTATTGAGACCATATGTGTGGGCTAACACAGTGTTTATTGAGACCATATGTGTGGGCTAACACAGTGTTTATTGAGACCATATGTGTGGGCTAACACAGTGTTTATTGAGACCATATGTGTGGGCTAACACAGTGTTTATTGAGACCATATGTGTGGGCTAACACAGTGTTTATTGAGACCATATGTGTGGGCTAACACAGTGTTTATTGAGACCATATGTGTGGGCTAACACAGTGTTTATTGAGACCATATGTGTGGGCTAACACAGTGTTTATTGAGACCATATGTGTGGGCTAACACAGTGTTTATTAATGTTTATTGAGACCATATGTGTGGGCTAACAGTGTTTATTGAGACTATGTGTGTGGGCTAACACAGTGTTTATTGTGGGCTAATGTGTTATTGAGACCATATGTGTGGGCTAACACAGTGTTTATTGAGACCATATGTGTGGGCTAACACAGTGTTTATTGAGACCATATGTGTGGGCTAACACAGTGTTTATTGAGACCATATGTGTGGGCTAACACAGTGTTTATTGAGACCATATGTGTGGGCTAACACAGTGTTTATTGAGACCATATGTGTGGGCTAACACAGTGTTTATTGAGACCATATGTGTGTTGTTTATTGAGACCATATGTGTGGGCTAACACAGTGTTTATTGAGACCATATGTGTGGGCTAACACAGTGTTTATTGAGACCATATGTGTGGGCTAACACAGTGTTTATTGAGACCATATGTGTGGGCTAACACAGTGTTTATTGAGACCATATGTGTGGGCTAACACAGTGTTTATTGAGACCATATGTGTGGGCTAACACAGTGTTTATTGAGACCATATGTGTGGGCTAACACAGTGTTTATTGAGACCATATGTGTGGGCTAACACAGTGTTTATTGAGACCATATGTGTGGGCTAACACAGTGTTTATTGAGACCATATGTGTGGGCTAACACAGTGTTTATTGAATATGTGGGGCTAATTGTTTAGAGACCATATGTGTGGGCTAACACAGTGTTTATTAATGAGAGACCATATGTGTGGGCTAACACAGTGTTTATTGAGACCATATGTGTGGGCTAACACAGTGTTTATTGAGACCATATGTGTGGGCTAACACAGTGTTTATTAATGTGAGACCATATGTGTGGGCTAACACAGTGTTTATTGAGACCATATGTGTGGGCTAACACAGTGTTTATTAATGTTTAGACCATATGTGTGGGCTAACACAGTGTTTATTGAGACCATATGTGTGGGCTAACACAGTGTTTATTGAGACCATATGTGTGGGCTAACACAGTGTTTAGACCATATGTTTAACACAGTGTTTATTGAGACCATATGTGTGGGCTAACACAGTGTTTATTGAGACCATATGTGTGGGCTAACACAGTGTTTATTAATGTTTATTGAGACCATATGTGTGGGCTAACACAGTGTTTATTGAGACCATATGTGGGCTAACACAGTGTTTATTAGACCATATGTTTATGTTTATTGAGACCATATGTGTGGGCTAACACAGTGTTTATTGAGACCATATGTGTGGGCTAACACAGTGTTTATTGAGACCATATGTGTGGGCTAACACAGTGTTTATTGAGACCATATGTGTGGGCTAACACAGTGTTTATTGAGACCATATGTGTGGGCTAACACAGTGTTTATTGAGACCATATGTGTGGGCTAACACAGTGTTTATTGAGACCATATGTGTGGGCTAACACAGTGTTTATTGAGACCATATGTGTGGGCTAACACAGTGTTTATTGAGACCATATGTTTAACACAGTTTTATTGAGACCATATGTGTGGGCTAACACAGTGTTTATTAATGTTTATTGAGACCATATGTGTGGGCTAACACAGTGTTTATTAATGTTTATTGACCATATGTGTGGGCTAACACAGTGTTTAAGACCATATGTGTGGGCTAACACAGTGTTTATTGAGACCATATGTGTGGGCTAACACAGTGTTTATTAATGTTTATTGAGACCATATGTGTGGGCTAACACAGTGTTTATTGAGACCATATGTGTGGGCTAACACAGTGTTTATTGAGACCATATGTGTGGGCTAACACAGTGTTTATTGAGACCATATGTGTGGGCTAACACAGTGTTTATTGAGACCATATGTGTGGGCTAACACAGTGTTTATTGAGACCATATGTGTGGCTAACACAGTGTTTATTGAGACCATATGTGTGGGCTAACACAGTGTTTATTGAGACCATATGTGTGGGCTAACACAGTGTTTATTGAGACCATATGTGTGGGCTAACACAGTGTTTATTGAGACCATATGTGTGGGCTAACACAGTGTTTATTGATTGAGACCATGTGTGGGCTAACACAGTGTTTATTGAGACCATATGTGTGGGCTAACACAGTGTTTATTGAGACCATGTTTATTGAGACCATGTGTGGCTAACACAGTGTTTATTGAGACCATATGTGTGGGCTAACACAGTGTTTATTGAGACCATATGTGTGGGCTAACACAGTGTTTATTGAGACCATATGTGTGGGCTAACACAGTGTTTATTGAGACCATATGTGTGGGCTAACACAGTGTTTATTGAGACCATATGTGTGGGCTAACACAGTGTTTATTGAGACCATATGTGTGGGCTAACACAGTGTTTATTGAGACCATATGTGTGGGCTAACACAGTGTTTATTGAGACCATATGTGTGGGCTAACACAGTGTTTATTAATGAGACCATATGTGTGGGCTAACACAGTGTTTATTGAGACCATATGTGTTAACACAGTGTTTATTAATGTTTATTGAGACCATATGTGTGGGCTAACACAGTGTTTATTGAGACCATATGTGTAACACAGTGTTTATTGAGACTATGTGTGGGCTACACAGTGTTTATTGAGACCATATGTGTGGGCTAACACAGTGTTTATTAATGAGACCATATGTGTGGGCTAACACAGTGTTTATTGAGACCATATGTGTGGGCTAACACAGTGTTTATTGAGACCATATGTGTGGGCTAACACAGTGTTTATTGAGACCATATGTGTGGGCTAACACAGTGTTTATTGAGACCATATGTGTGGGCTAACACAGTGTTTATTGAGACCATATGTGGGGCTAACACAGTGTTTATTGAGACCATATGTGTGGGCTAACACAGTGTTTATTGAGACCATATGTGTGGGCTAAAACAGTGTTTATTAATGTTTATTGAGACCATATGTGTGGCTAACACAGTGTTTATTGAGACCATATGTGTGGAGAACACAGTGTTTATTGAGACCATATGTGGCTAACACAGTGTTTATTGAGACCATATGTGTGGGCTAACACAGTGTTTATTGAGATATCTGATTGAGACCATATGTGTGGGCTAACACAGTGTTTATTGAGACCATATGTGTGGGCTAACACAGTGTTTATTGAGACCATATGTGTGGGCTAACACAGTGTTTATTGAGACCATATGTGTGGGCTAACACAGTGTTTATTGAGACCATATGTGTGGGCTAACACAGTGTTTATTGGTGTGGGCTAACACAGTGTTTATTGAGACCATATGTGTGGGCTAACACAGTGTTTATTGAGACCATATGTGTGGGCTAACACAGTGTTTATTGAGACCATATGTGTGGGCTAACACAGTGTTTATTGAGACCATATGTGTGGGCTAACACAGTGTTTATTGAGACCATATGTGTGGCTAACACAGTGTTTATTGAGACCATATGTGTGGGCTAACACAGTGTTTATTGAGACCATATGTGTGGGCTAACACAGTGTTTATTGAGACCATATGTGTGGGCTAACACAGTGTTTATTGAGACCATATGTGTGGGCTAACACAGTGTTTATTGAGACCATATGTGTGGGCTAACACAGTGTTTATTGAGACCATATGTGTGGGCTAACACAGTGTTTATTGAGACCATATGTGTGGGCTAACACAGTGTTTATTGAGACCATATGTGTGGGCTAACACAGTGTTTATTGAGACCATATGTGTGGGCTAACACAGTGTTTATTGAGACCATATGTGTGGGCTAACACAGTGTTTATTGAGACCATATGTGTGGGCTAACACAGTGTTTATTGAGACCATATGTGTTGTTTATTGAGACCATATGTGTGGGCTAACACAGTGTTTATTAATGAGAGACCATATGTGTGGGCTAACACAGTGTTTATTGAGACCATATGTGTGGGCTAACACAGTGTTTATTGAGACCATATGTGTGGGCTAACACAGTGTTTATTGAGACCATATGTGTGGGCTAACACAGTGTTTATTGAGACCATATGTGTGGGCTAACACAGTGTTTATTGAGACCATATGTGTTAACACAGTGTTTATTGAGACCATATGTGTGGGCACAGTGTTTATTAATGTTTATTGAGACCATATGTGTGGGCTAACACAGTGTTTATTGAGACCATATGTGTGGGCTAACACAGTGTTTATTGAGACCATATGTGTGGGCTAACACAGTGTTTATTAATGTTTATTGAGACCATATGTGTGGGCTAACACAGTGTTTATTAATGTTTATTGACCATATGTGTGGGCTAACACAGTGTTTATTGAGACCATATGTGTGGGCTAACACAGTGTTTATTGAGACCATATGTGTGGGCTAACACAGTGTTTATTAGTGTTTATTGAGACCATATGTGTGGGCTAACACAGTGTTTATTGAGACCATATGTGTGGGCTAACACAGTGTTTATTGAGACCATATGTGGGGCTAACACAGTGTTTATTGAGACCATATGTGTGGGCTAACACAGTGTTTATTGAGACCATATGTGTGGGCTAACACAGTGTTTATTGAGACCATATGTGTGGGCTAACACAGTGTTTATTGAGACCATATGTGTGGGCTAACACAGTGTTTATTGAGACCATATGTGTGGGCTAACACAGTGTTTATTTATTGAGACCATATGTGTGGGCTAACACAGTGTTTATTGAGACCATATGTGTGGGCTAACACAGTGTTTATTGAGACCATATGTGTGGGCTAACACAGTGTTTATTGAGACCATATGTGTGGGCTAACACAGTGTTTATTGAGACCATATGTGTGGGCTAACACAGTGTTTATTGAGACCATATGTGTGGGCTAACACAGTGTTTATTGAGACCATATGTGTGGGCTAACACAGTGTTTATTGAGACCATATGTGTGGGCTAACACAGTGTTTATTGAGACCATATGTGTGGGCTAACACAGTGTTTATTGAGACCATATGTGTGGGCTAACACAGTGTTTATTGAGACCATATGTGTGGGCTAACACAGTGTTTATTGAGACCATATGTGTGGGCTAACACAGTGTTTATTGAGACCATATGTGTGGGCTAACACAGTGTTTATTGAGACCATATGTGTGGGCTAACACAGTGTTTATTGAGACCATATGTGTGGGCTAACACAGTGTTTATTGAGACCATATGTGTGGGCTAACACAGTGTTTATTGAGACCATGTTTATTGTTTATTGAGACCATATGTGTGGGCTAACACAGTGTTTATTAATGTTTGTTTATTGAGACCATATGTGTGGGCTAACACAGTGTTTATTGAGACCATATGTGTGGGCTAACACAGTGTTTATTGAGACCATATGTGTGGGCTAACACAGTGTTTATTAATGTTTAGACCATATGTGTGGGCTAACACAGTGTTTATTAATGTTTATTGACCATATGTGTGGGCTAACACAGTGTTTATTGAGACCATATGTGTGGGCTAACACAGTGTTTATTGAGACCATATGTGTGGGCTAACACAGTGTTTATTGAGACCATATGTGTGGGCTAACACAGTGTTTATTGAGACCATATGTGTGGGCTAACACAGTGTTTATTGAGACCATATGTGTGGGCTAACACAGTGTTTATTGAGACCATATGTGTGGGCTAACACAGTGTTTATTGAGACCATATGTGGTGTTTAACACAGTGTTTATTGAGACCATATGTGTGGGCTAACACAGTGTTTATTAATATGTTATTGAGACCATATGTGTGGGCTAACACAGTGTTTATTAATGTTTATTGAGACCATATGTGTGGGCTAACACAGTGTTTATTAATGTTTATTGAGACCATATGTGTGGGCTAACACAGTGTTTATTGAGACCATATGTGTGGGCTAACACAGTGTTTATTGAGACCATATGTGTGGGCTAACACAGTGTTTATTGAGACCATATGTGTGGGCTAACACAGTGTTTATTGAGACCATATGTGTGGGCTAACACAGTGTTTATTGAGACCATATGTGTGGGCTAACACAGTGTTTATTGAGACCATATGTGTGGGCTAACACAGTGTTTATTGAGACCATATGTGTGGGCTAACACAGTGTTTATTGAGACCATATGTGTGGGCTAACACAGTGTTTATTGAGACCATATGTGTGGGCTAACACAGTGTTTATTGAGACCATATGTGTGGGCTAACACAGTGTTTATTGAGACCATATGTGTGGGCTAACACAGTGTTTATTAATGTTTATTGAGACCATATGTGTGGGCTAACACAGTGTTTATTAATGTTTATTGAGACCATATGTGTGGGCTAACACAGTGTTTATTGAGACCATATGTGTGGGCTAACACAGTGTTTATTGAGACCATATGTGTGGGCTAACACAGTGTTTATTAATGTTTATTGAGACCATATGTGTGGGCTAACACAGTGTTTATTAATGTTTATTGAGACCATATGTGTGGGCTAACACAGTGTTTATTGAGACCATATGTGTGGGCTAACACAGTGTTTATTAATGTTTATTGAGACCATATGTGTGGGCTAACACAGTGTTTATTAATGTTTATTGAGACCATATGTGTGGGCTAACACAACACAGTGTTTATTGATTGACCATATGTGTGGGCTAACACAGTGTTTATTGAGACCATATGTGTGGGCTAACACAGTGTTTATTGAGACCATATGTGTGGGCTAACACAGTGTTTATTGAGACCATATGTGTGGGCTAACACAGTGTTTATTGAGACCATATGTGTGGGCTAACACAGTGTTTATTGAGACCATATGTGTGGGCTAACACAGTGTTTATTAAACACAGTGTTTATTGAGACCATATGTGTGGGCTAACACAGTGTTTATTAATGTTTATTGAGACCATATGTGTGGGCTAACACAGTGTTTATTGAGACCATATGTGTGGGCTAACACAGTGTTTATTGAGACCATATGTGTGGGCTAACACAGTGTTTATTGAGACCATATGTGTGGGCTAACACAGTGTTTATTGAGACCATATGTGTGGGCTAACACAGTGTTTATTGAGACCATATGTGTGGGCTAACACAGTGTTTATTGAGACCATATGTGTGGGCTAACACAGTGTTTATTGAGACCATATGTGTGGGCTAACACAGTGTTTATTGAGACCATATGTGTGGGCTAACACAGTGTTTATTGAGACCATATCTGTGGGCTAACACAGTGTTTATTAATGTTTATTTTATTGAGACCATATGTGTGGGCTAACACAGTGTTTATTGAGACCATATGTGTGGGCTAACACAGTGTTTATTGAGACCATATGTGTGGGCTAACACAGTGTTTATTGAGACCATATGTGTGGGCTAACACAGTGTTTATTAACACAGTGTTTATTGAGACCATATGTGTGGGCTAACACAGTGTTTATTAATAAATACAGTTTATTGAGACCATATGTGTGGGCTAACACAGTGTTTATTGAGACCATATGTGTGGGCTAACACAGTGTTTATTGAGACCATATGTGTGGGAGACCATATGTGGGCTAACACAGTGTTTATTAATGTTTATTGAGACCATATGTGTGGGCTAACACAGTGTTTATTAATGTTTATTGAGACCATATGTGTGGGCTAACACAGTGTTTATTGAGACCATATGTGTGGGCTAACACAGTGTTTATTGAGACCATATGTGTGGGCTAACACAGTGTTTATTGAGACCATATGTGTGGGCTAACACAGTGTTTATTGAGACCATATGTGTGGGCTAACACAGTGTTTATTGAGACCATATGTGTGGGCTAACACAGTGTTTATTGAGACCATATGTGTGGGGCTAACACAGTGTTTATTGAGACCATATGTGTGGGCTAACACAGTGTTTATTGAGACCATATGTGGGGCTAACACAGTGTTTATTGAGACCATATGTGGGCCAACACAGTGTTTATTGAGACCATATCTGTGGGCTAACACAGTGTTTATTAATGTTTATTGAGACCATATGTGTGGGCTAACACAGTGTTTATTGAGACCATATGTGTGGGCTAACACAGTGTTTATTGAGACCATATGTGTGGCTAACACAGTGTTTATTGAGACCATATGTGTGGGCTAACACAGTGTTTATTGAGACCATATGTGTGGGCTAACACAGTGTTTATTGAGACCATATGTGTGGGCTAACACAGTGTTTATTGAGACCATATGTGTGGGCTAACACAGTGTTTATTGAGACCATATGTGTGGGCTAACACAGTGTTTATTGAGACCATATCTGTGGGCTAACACAGTGTTTATTGAGACCATATGTGTTTATTAATGTTTATTGAGACCATATGTGTGGGCTAACACAGTGTTGTATTGAGACCATATGTGTGGGCTAACACAGTGTTTATTGAGACCATATGTGTGGGAGACTAACACAGTGTTTATTGAGACCATATGTGGGCTAACACAGTGTTTATTAATGTTTATTGAGACCATATGTGTGGGCTAACACAGTGTTTATTAATGTTTATTGAGACCATATGTGTGGGCTAACACAGTGTTTATTGAGACCATATGTGTGGGCTAACACAGTGTTTATTGAGACCATATGTGTGGGCTAACACAGTGTTTATTAATGTTTATTGAGACCATATGTGTGGGCTAACACAGTGTTTATTAATGTTTATTGAGACCATATGTGTGGGCTAACACAGTGTTTATTGAGACCATATGTGTGGGCTAACACAGTGTTTATTGAGACCATATGTATGGGCTAACACAGTGTTTATTGAGACCATATGTGTGGGCTAACACAGTGTTTATTGAGACCATATGTGTGGGCTAACACAGTGTTTATTGAGACCATATGTGTGGGCTAACACAGTGTTTATTGAGACCATATGTGTGGGCTAACACAGTGTTTATTGAGACCATATGTGTGGGCTAACACAGTGTTTATTGAGACCATATGTATGTGGGCTAACACAGTGTTTATTGAGACCATATGTGTGGGCTAACACAGTGTTTATTGAGACCATATGTACTGGGCTAACACAGTGTTTATTGAGACCATATGTATGGGCTAACACAGTGTTTATTGAGACCATATGTGGGGCTAACACAGTGTTTATTGAGACCATATGTGTGGGCTAACACAGTGTTTATTGAGACCATATGTGTGGGCTAACACAGTGTTTATTGAGACCATATGTGTGGGCTAACACAGTGTTTATTGAGACCATATGTGTGGGCTAACACAGTGTTTATTAATGTTTATTGAGAACATATGTGGGCTAACGTGTGTGTGTGTGTGTGTGTGTGTGTGTGTGTGTGTGTGTGTGTGTGTGTGTGTGTGTGTGTGTGTGTGTGTGTGTGTGTGTGTGTGTGTGTGTGTGTGTGTGTGTGTGTGTGTGTGTGTGTGTGTATCCTTGCCTGCCTGTGTACATGACAAAGAGGGATAAAAGAAGAGAATAACCTCTAACACACTGAACTCTTCTGCTGCAATGACATACATGGTTCATAGTCTGACTGACTGGTTGTGTTGGGGGGGGGGGAGCTACTTTGTGTTTGATCTATTATTCAAAAGAAGTTGAGATGAACATTGTTAGAATATTAATCTCCAAACCCTCACCACCACTCACTCAATCTGCATATACTTATATAGTTACTGTACTGGGGAACCCATCTATATATATAGATACTGTACTGGGGAACCCATCTATATATATAGATACTGTACTGGGGAACCCATCTATATATATAGCTACTGTACTGGGGAACCCATCTATATATATTGATACTGTACTGGGGAACCCATCTATATATATTGATACTGTACTGAGGAACCCATCTATATATATTGATACTGTACTGGGGAACCCATCTATATATATTGATACTGTACTGGGGAACCCATCTATATATATAGCTACTGTACTGGGGAACCCATCTATATATATTGATACTGTACTGGGGAACCCATCTATATATATAGCCATTGTACTGGGGAACCCATGTATGTAGAGTTGAAGTCTGGAGTTTACATACACCTTAGCCAAATACATTTAAACTCAGTTTTTCACAATTCCTGACATTTAATCATAGTAAAAAAATGTAGGACAGTTAGAATTATCACTTTATTTTAAGAATGTAAAATGTCACAATAATAGTAGAGAATGATTTATTTAAACTTGTATTTCTTTCATCACATTCCCAGTGGGTCAGAAGTTTACAAACACTCAATTTTGTAGCATTGCCTTTAAATTGTTTAACCTGGGTCAAAAGTTTGGGGTAGCCTTCCACGAACATTCCACAATAATTTGGGTGAATTTTGGCCCATTCCTCCTGACAGAGCTAGTGGAACTGAATCAGGATTGTATAGGCATCCTTGCTCACACATGCTTTTCAGTTCTGCTCACAAATGTTCTATAGGATTGAGGTCAGGCTTTGTGATGTCCACTCCAAAACCATGACTTTGTTGTCCTTAAGCCATTTTGCCAAAACTTTGGAAGTATGCTTGGGGTCATTGTCCATTTGGAAGACTAATTTGCAAACAAGCTTTAACTTCCTGACTGATGTCTTGAGACGTTGCTTCAATATATCCACATAATTTTCCTCCCTCATGATGCCATCTATTTTGTGAAGTGCACCAGTCCCTCTTGCAGCAAAACATCCCCACAACATGACGCTGCCAGCCCCTTGCTTCACGGTTGGGATGGTGTTCTTCAACTTGCCTCCCCCTTTTCCCTCCAAACATAACGATGGTCATTATGGCCAAACAGTTATGTTTTGTTTCATCAGACCAGAGGACATTTCCCCAAAAAAAAAAAAAAGTACCATCTTTGTCCCCATGTGCAGTTGCAAACCTTAGTCTGAATTTTTTTTTATTGGCGGCTTTGGAGCAGTGGCTTCTTCCTTGCTGAGCGGCCTTTCAGGTTATGTCGATATAGAACTCGTTTTACTGTGAATACAGATACTTTTGTACCTGTTTCCTCCCAGCATTTTCACAAGGTCCTTTGCTGTTGTTCTGGGATTCATTTGCACAATTCTCACCAAAGTACATTCATCTCTAGGAGACAGAACGCGTCTCCTTCCTGAGTGGTAATAAAGTGAAATAATCTGTAAACAATTGTTGGAAAAATGACTTGTGTCATGTGCAAAGTAGATGTCCTAACCGACTTGCAAAACTATAGTTTGTTTACAAGAAATTTGTGGAGTGGTTGAAAAACGAGTTTTAATGACTCCAACCTCAGTGTATGTAAACTTCCGACTTCAACTGTACATACAGTACCAGTCGAAAGTTTGGACACACCTACTCATTCAAGGGTTTCTTTATTTTAACTCTTTTTGACATTGCAAACTGATACTGAAGACATAAACGATGAAAGGCACACTCCTGTCTATATCAGGTTCCACAGTTGACAGTGAATGTCAGAGCAAACCAAGCCATGAGGTGGAAGGAATTGTTCATAAGGCTCTGAGACAGCATTGTGTTGAGGCACAGATCTGGGGAAAGGTACCAAAAATGTCTGCAGCATTGAAGGTCCCCAAGAACACAGTGGCTGCCATCATTAATTAAAGGAAGAAGTTTGGAACCACCAAGACTCTTCCTAGATCTGGCCTCCCGGCCAAGCTGAGCAATCGGGAGAAGGGCCTTGGTCAGGAGGTGACCAAGAACCTGATGGTCACTCTGACAGAGCTCCAGATTTCCTCTTTGAGATGGGAGAATCTTCCAGAAGGCCAACCTTCTCTGCAGCACTCACCAATCTAGCTTTTATGGTAGAGTGGCCAGACAGAAGCCAATCCTCAGTAAAAGGCATATGACAGCCCACTTGAGTTTGCCAAAAGGCACCTAAAGGACTCTCAGACCATGAGAAACAAGATTCTCTGGTCTGATGAAACCTTTGGCCTGAAAGCAAGTGTCCAGCCTGGAGGAACCTGGCACCATCCCTATGGTGAAGCATGGTGGTGGCAGCATCATGCTGTGGGGATGTTCATCAGCGGCCGGGACTGGGAGATTAGTCAGGATTAGGGAAAGATGAACAGAGCAAAGTACAGAGAGATTCTTAATGAAAACCTGCTCCAGAGCGCCAGGAACTCAGACTGGGGCAAAAGTTTACCTTCCAACAGGACAACGACACTAAGCACACAGCCAATACAATGCAGGGGATGGCTTTAGGACAAGTCTCTGAATGTCCTGACTGGCCCAGCCAGAGCTCGGACTTGAACCCGATCGAACATCTCTGGAGACCTGAAAATAAGCTGTGCAGTGACGCTCCCCAAATATAGGTGTGCTACTTGTAGCGTCATAGACTTGAGGCAGTAATTGCTGGCAGAAGTGCTTCAACAAAGTACTGAGTAAAGGATCTGGAATACTTACTTAAATGTAATATTTAATATTTTTATTTTAAAAAATGCATTAAATTCTAAAAGCCTGTTTTTGCTTTGTCATTATGGGTTATTGATGAGGAAAATAATTTAACTAATTTTAGAATAAGGCTGTAATGTAACAAAAATGTGGAAAAAGTCAAAGGGTCTGAATACATTCTGAATATACTGTATGTGTGTGTATATGCGAAGCCTTTCCCTGCAGACATCAGTGTTTATGCTGCCAGCGTACTATAGATAGTTGTACAACGCTGGGGGAGGGAGGTCTCTCTGACAGATGTCTACACCAGATGTTGCAGTCACTGGGGAGACAATAAATCACTCAGACAGACACTGCGTGTGTGTGTGTGTGTGTGTGTGTGTGTGTGTGTGTGTGTGTGTGTGTGTGTGTGTGTGTGTGTGTGTGTGTGTGTGTGTGTGTGTGTGTGTGTGTGTGTGTGTGTGTGTGTGTGTGTGTGTGTGTGTGTGTGTGTGTGTGTGTGTGTGTGTGTGTGTCTCTGTCTCCACATGGGGACATAACTGGGCGACAGAGACCCGCAGGGAGGCTCTGTCCTCTGGGGAGAAAAGCAGAACAATTCCAGCTGCTCTCTATTCTCAGATCCTCAAAGAAGAACCAGGACAAGCAGGACAGCCAGTCGACTAGGTTAACCAGGACAACCAGTCAAATGACAACCAGTCAACCACTGAACCAGTCAAATGGCAACCAGTTAACAAGTGAACCAGTCAAATGGCAACCAGTTAACAAGTGAACCAGTCAACCAGTTAACAAGTGAACCAGTCAACCAGTTAACAAGTGAACTAGTCAACCAGTTAACAAGTGAACCAGTCAACCAGTCAACCAGTCAAATGACAACCAGTCAACCAGTTAACAAGTGAACTAGTCAACCAGTTAACAAGTGAACTAGTCAACCAGTCAAATGACAACCAGTTAACAAGTGAACCAGTCAACCAGTCAACCAGTCAAATGACAACCAGTTAACAAGTGAACCAGTCAAATGACAACCAGTCAACCAGTTAACCAGTCAAATGACAACCAGTCAACCAGTTAACCAGTGAACCAGTCAAATGACAACCAGTCAACCAGTTAACCAGTGAACCAGTCAAATGACAACCAGTCAACCAGTTAACCAGTG
>NW_025746708.1:0-20000 GCF_021184085.1 Oncorhynchus gorbuscha
ATATCTGTCTGTATCTCTAATCATTCCCATTAGGACAGTATATATACACTATATCTGGAATCTCTAATCATTCCCAGTATATATACAGTAGACTATATCTGTCTGACTATAATCTCTAATCATTCCCAGTAGGACAGTATATATACAGTAGACTATATCTCTAATCATTCCCAGTAGGACAGTATATATACAGTAGACTATACAGTAATATTCCCATAGGACAGTAGACTATATCTGTCTGTATCTCTAATCATTCCCAGTAGGACAGTATATATACAGTAGACTATATCTCTAATCATTCCCAGTAGGACAGTATATATACAGTAGACTATATCTGTCTGAATCTCTAATCATTCCCATTAGGACAATATATATATAGTAGACTATATCTGTCTGTATCTCTAATCATTCCCAGTAGGACAGTATATATACAGTAGACTATATCTGTCTGTATCTCTAATCATTCCCATTAGGACAGTATATATACAGTAGACTATATCTGTCTGAATCTCTAATCATTCCCATTAGGACAATATATATATAGTAGACTATATCTGTCTGTATCTCTAATCATTCCCAGTAGGACAGTAGGACAGTATATATACAGTAGACTATATCTCTAATCATTCCCATTAGGACAGTATATATACAGTAGACTATATCTCTAATCATTCCCAGTAGGACAGTATATATATAGTAGACTATATCTGTCAGTATCTCTAATCATTCCCATCAGGACAGTATATATACAGTAGACTATATCTGTCTGAATCTCTAATCATTCCCAGTAGGACAGTATATATACAGTAGACTATATCTCTAATCATTCCCAGTAGGTATATATACAGTAGACTATATAATCATTCCCATTAGACTATACAGTAGACTATATCTCTAATCATTCCCAGTAGGACAGTATATATACAGTAGACTATATCTCTAATCATTCCCAGTAGGACAGTATATATACAGTAGACTATATCTCTAATCATATCTCTAATCATTCCCATTAGGACAGTATATATACAGTAGACTATATCTCTAATCATTCCCATTAGGACAGTATATATACAGTAGACTATATCTCTAATCATTCCCAGTAGGACAGTATATATACAGTAGACTATATCTCTAATCATTCCCAGTAGGACAGTATATATACAGTGACTATATCTGTCTATATCTCTAATCTATAGTAATACCAGTAGGACTCCAGCCTCCATCTCTATATATTTACCAATTTAAAGCCATGAGATTTCAGGGTTACACACAAATGCTGCTTGTGTAAATTGCTGGGTCCTGACAATCCATTTCTCTGCTTCTCCTTCATCTTTAAACCACACATTTTCGATTCAGGGAGAGGGAGTTTGTGTGTGTGTGTGTGTGTGTGTGTGTGTGTGTGTGTGTGTGTGTGTGTGTGTGTGTGTGTGTGTGTGTGTGTGTGTGTGTGTGTGTGTGTGTGTGTGTGTGTGTGTGTGTGAGAGAGAAAATGTGCACAGTAGGCTCTGACAGGTGAAGAAGATGACATTGCGAAGGTGAAATCAAAACCAATTACAGGTAGTGGAAATCAAAACCAATTACAAGTAGTGGGGATTGTTGGGTAGGGTGGGCCTAAGCGTCAATGGTGGAGAAGGGGAGGTGGGATGGGGACGGAAAGAAGTAGAGGTCGTTATGAGGGGGAGAGAAGGAGGAGGTGGGATGGGGACGGAAAAAAGTAGAGGTCGTTATGACGGGGGAGAGAAGGGGGAGGTGGGATGGGGACGGAAAGAAGTAGAGGTCGTTATGAGGGGGAGAGAAGGAGGAGGTGGGATGGGGACGGAAAAAAGTAGAGGTCGTTATGACGGGGGGAGAGAAGGGGAGGTGGGATGGGGACGGAAAGAAGTAGAGGTCGTTATGACGGGGGAGAGAAGGGGAGGTGGGATGGGGACGGAAAGAAGTAGAGGTCGTTATGAGGGGGAGAGAAGGAGGAGGTGGGATGGGGACGGAAAAAAGTAGAGGTCGTTATGAGGGGGGAGAGAAGGGGGAGGTGAAGGTGGTCGTAGGAAGTAGAGGCTCAAGGGAGACCAGCTGAGCTCAATTTCCTGGAGAATACAGTCTCATAGGAGAGCTGTACCAGAGAGGATACAGCATCGATCTGTCAGAGAGAGAGACAGAGAGACAAACAGAGAAACACAGAGAGAGATAAAAGAGAGAGAGACAGAGGGAGAGAGACAGAGACAGAGAGAGAGACAGAGAGAGACACAGAGAGAGAGAGAGAGAGAGACACAGAGAGAGAGAGAGAGAGAGAGAGAGAGAGAGAGAGAGAGAGACGATGTCTCATACAGTGATGATGATGATGATGATGATATGGTGAAACATGTATGACCCTGATCAATAATGTTTTCTATCTGTCATTCATCCTTTAATATCATATATCTGTCATATGTAATAATTTAGCTGTCATTCATCCTTTAATATCATATATCTGTCATATCTAGTAATTTAGCTGTCATTCATCTTTTAATATCATATATCTGTCATATCTAGTAATTTAGCTGTCATTCATCTTTTAATATCATATATCTGTCATATCTAGTAATTTAGCTGTCATTCATCCTTTAATATCATATATCTGTCATATCTAGTAATTTAGCTGTCATTCATCAGCAGTAATATCTAACAAGTAATATCAAACAAATTACACAACATAAACCCAATACACACAAATCTAGGAATGACTTTAGACTATATACATATGGACGAGTGATATCAGAGAGGAACGGACTGAGATACAGTAGAATAGTATGGAGAAACAGAACCTACATTTGAGAGAGTGATACAGAACCTGAGATACAGTAGAATTTGGAGAAACAGATTTGAGATGAGTGATATCAGAGAGGAACAGACTGAGATACAGTAGAATAGTGATATGGAGAAACAGAACCTACATTTGAGATGAGTGATATCAGAGAGGAACAGACTGAGATACAGTAGAATAGTATGGAGAAACAGAACCTACATTTGAGATGAGTGATATCAGAACAGACTGAGATACAGTAGAATAGTATGGAGAAACAGAACCTACATTTGAGATGAGTGATATCAGAGAGGAACAGACTGAGATACAGTAGAATAGTATGGAGAAACAGAACCTACATTTGAGATGAGTGATATCAGAGAGGAACAGACTGAGATACAGTAGAATAGTATGGAGAAACAGAACCTACATTTGAGATGAGTGATATCAGAGAGGAACAGACTAAGATACAGTAGAATAGTATGGAGAAACAGAACCTACATTTGAGATGAGATGAGTGATATCAGAGAGGAACAGACTAAGATACAGTAGAATAGTATGGAGAAACAGAACCTACATTTGAGATGAGTGATATCAGAGAGGAACAGACTGAGATACAGTAGAATAATATGGAGAAACAGAACCTACATTTGAGATGAGTGATATCAGAGAGGAACAGACTGAGATACAGTAGAATAGTATGGAGAAACATAACCTACATTTGAGATGAGTGATATCAGAGAGGAACAGACTAAGATACAGTAGAATAGTATGGAGAAACAGAACCTACATTTGAGATGAGTGATATCAGAGAGGAACAGACTGAGATACAGTAGAATAGTATGGAGAAACAGAACCTACATTTGAGATGAGTAATGCAAGATACAGTTGAAGTTTACACATACCTTAGCCAAATACATTTGAACTCAGTTTTTCACAATTCCTGACATTTAATCGTAGTAAAAATTCCCTGTCTTAGGTCAGTTAGGATCACCACCTCATTTTAAGAATGTGAAAAATCAGAATAATAGTAGAGAGATTCATTTCAGCTTGTATTTCTTTCATCGCATTCCCAGTGGGTCAGAATTTTACATACACTCAATTAGTATTTGGTAGCATTGCCTTTAAATAGTTTAACTTCGGTCAAACGTTTCGGGTAGCCTTCCACAAGGTTCCCACAATAACTTGGGTGAATTTTGGCCCATTCCTGCTGACAGAGCTGGTGTAACTGAGTCAGGTTTGTAGGCCTCCTTGCTCGCACACACTTTTTCAGTTCTGCCCACAAATGTTCTATGGGACTGAGGTTAGGGCTTTGTGATGGCCACTCCAATACCTGGACTTTGTTGTCCTTGATGTCAGGAAGTTAAAGATGTTGCTTCAATGTATCCACATAATTTTCCTACCTAATGATGCCATCTATTTTTTTCAAGTGCACCAGTCCCTCCTGCAGCAAAGCACCCCCACAACATGATGCTGCCACCCCTGTGCTTCACATTTGGGATGGTGTTCTTCAGCTTGCAAGCCTCAACCTTTTCCCTCCAAACATAACGGTGGTCATTATGGCCAAACAGTTCTATTTTTGTTTCATCAGACCAGAGGACATTTCTCCAAAACATATCATCTTTGTCCACATGTGCAGTTGCAAACCGTAGTCTGGCTTTTTTATGGCAGTTTTGGAGCAGTGGCTTCTTCCTTGCTGAGCGGCCTTTCAGGTTATGTCGATATAGGACTCGATTTACTGTGGATATAGATACTTTTGTACCTGTTTCCTCCAGCATCTTCACAAGGTCCTTTGCTGTTGTTCTGGGATTGATTTGCACCTTTCGCACCAAAGCCTCTAGGAGACAGAACGTGTCTCCTTCCTGAGCGGTATGACGGCTGCGTGGTCCCATGGTATTTATACTTGCATACTATTGTTTGTATAGATGAACTTGGTACCTTCAGCCATTTGGAAATTGCTCCCAAGGATGAACCAGACTTGTGGAGGTCTACAGTTTTGGCTGATTTCTTTTGATTTTTCCATGATGTCGATCAAAGAGGCACTGAGTCTGGAGGTAGGCCTTGAAATACATCCACAGGTGCACCTCCAATTGGCTCAAATAATGTCAATTAGCCTACCAGGAGCTTCTACAGCCATGACATCATTTTCTGGAATTTTCCAAGCTGTTTAAAGGCACAGTCAACTTAATGTATATAAAATTCTGACCCACTGGAATTGTGATACAGTGAATTACAAGTGAAATAATCTGTCTGTAAACAACTGTTTGAAAAATTACTTGTGTCATGCACAAAGTAAATGTCCTAACCAACTTACCAAAACAATAGTTTGTTAACAAGAAATTTGCGGAGTGGTTGAAAAACACGTTTTAATGACTCCAACCCAAGTGTATGTAAACTTCCGACTTCAACTGTATGTAAGCATTAGTAAGTGAATGAGATACTGTAGAATACCGTAGAAAACAGTATATACACATGAGATGAGTAATGCCAGATGTAAACATGAAGTGACTAAGATACCGTAGAATAGTATAGAATACAGTATATACATATGAGATGTGTAATGCAAGATATGTAAACATTATTAAGTGACTAAGATACAGTAGAATAGTATAGAATACAGTATATGTCACGCCTTGGTCATTGTATTTTGTGTTTTCGTTATATATTTGGTCAGGCCAGGGTGTGACATAGGTTTATTTTGTTCTATTTCGTATTGGGGTTTTGTAGTTATTGGGATTGCGGCCGAGTAGGGGTGTTGTATAGGCTTGGCTGCCTGAGGCGGTTCTCAATCAGAGTCAGGTGATTTCTCGTTGTCTCTGATTGGGAACCGTATTTAGGTAGCCGGGGTTTCACTGTGTATTTCGTGGGTGATTGTTCCTGTCTCTGTGTAGTTTCACCAGATAGGCTGTAATTAGATTTCACGTTCCGTTTGTTGTTTTGTATTTTGTAATAGTTAAAGATCATGAGTAACCACCACGCTGCATTTCAGTCCGACTCTCTTTCTACAAACGAAGAACGACGTTACAGTATATACATATGAGATGAGTAATGCCAGATATATAAACATCATTAAAGTGACTAGTGTTTCATTCCTTAAAGTGGCCAGTGATTCCTAGTCTATGCCTATAGGCAGCAGCCTCTAATGTGCTAGTGATGGCTGTTTAACAGTCTGATGGCCTTGAGATAGAAGCTGTTTTTCAGTCTCTCAGTCCCAGCTTTCATGCACCTGTACTGACCTCACCCTCTGGATGATAGTGGGGTGAACAGGCAGTGGCTCAGGTGGTTGATGTCCTTGATGATCCCTCTGGATGGTAGCGGGGTGAACAGGCAGTGGCTCAGGTGGTTGATGTCCTTGATGATCCCTCTGGATGGTAGCGGGGTGAACAGGCAGTGGCTCAGGTGGTTGATGTCCTTGATGATCCCTCTGGATGGTAGCGGGGTGAACAGGCAGTGGCTCAGGTGGTTGATGTCCTTGATGATCCCTCTGGATGGTAGCGGGGTGAACAGGCAGTGGCTCAGGTGGTTGATGTCCTTGATGATCCCTCTGGATGGTAGTGGGGTGCACAGGCAGTGGCTCAGGTGGTTGATGTCCTTGATGATCCCTCTGGATGGTAGTGGGGTGAACAGGCAGTGGCTCAGGTGGTTGATGTCCTTGATGATCCCTCTGGATGGTAATGGGGTGAACAGGCAGTGGCTCAGGTGGTTGATGTCCTTGATGATCCCTCTGGATGATAGTGGGGTGATCAGGCAGTGGCTCAGGTGGTTGATGTCCTTGATGATCCCTCTGGATGGTAGTTGGGTGAACAGGCAATGGCTCCAGTCCACTATGCCCTGATTCTCTTCCTGATCTGAAGGCCTCATCTTCCCTCGTCCTTGAGCCTCTGGCACCTGGCTGTATGCATAGCGACACATGTGGCACAACAGATGTTTTGTGGGCAAGCAGGCCAGATTGTACTGTAATCAAGGAAGTGAAATGAAGCTCAGCGTGTCGATTAGGCCATGGCTTAGCAACCTCCCTGATGATAGATCTTAGTAAGAAGGAAGGTAAAGAAAGATCAGGTCAGGTAAATTAAGGTTATAAACTCAGCAAAAAAAGAAACGCCCTCTCACTGTCAGCTGCGTTTATTTTCAGCAAACGTAACATGTGTAAATATTTGCATGAACATAACAAGATTCAACAACTGAGACATAAACTGAACAAGCTCCACAGACATGTGACTAACATAAAAGGAATAATGTGTCCCTTAAAAAAGGGGGGTCAAAAGTAACAGTAACAGTCAAAAGTAACAGTCAGTATCTGGTGTGGCCACCAGCTGCATTAAGTACTGCAGTGCATCTCCTCCCCATGACTGCACCAGATCTGCCAGTTCTTGCTATGAGATGTTACCCTACTCTTCCACCAAGGCACCTGCAAGTTCCCGGACATTTCTGGGGGGAATGGCCCTAGCCCTCACCCTCCGATCCAACAGGTCCCAGACGTGCTGAATGGGATTGAGATCCAAGCTCTTCGTTAGCCATGGCAGAACACTGACATTCCTCTCTTTCAGGAACTCACTCACAGAATGAGCAGTATGGCTGGTGGCATTGTCATGCTGGAGGGTCATGTCAGGATGAGCCTGCATGAAGGGTACCACATGAGGGAGGAGGATGTCTTCCCTGTGACGCACAGTGTTGAGACTGCCTGCAATGACAAAAAGCTCAGTCCGAGGATGCTGTGACACACCACCCCAGACCTTGACGGACCCTCCACCTCCAAATCAATCCCGCTCCAGAGTACAGGTTTCGGTGTAATACTCATTCCTTTGGCGATAAACGCAAATCCGACCATCACCCCTGGTGAGACAAAACCGCGACTCGTCAGTGAAGAGTCCTTTTTGGCAGTCCTGTCTGTTTCAGCGAAGGTGGGTTTGTGCCCATAGGCGACCTGGTTGCCGGTGATGTCTGGTGAGGACCTGCTTTACAACAGGCCTACAAGCCCTCATTCCAGCCTCTCTCCGCCTATTGCGGACAGTCTGAGCACTGATGGAGGATTTGTGTGTTCCTGGTGTAACTGGGGCAGTTGTTGTTGCCATCCTGTACCTGTCTCGCACGTGTGATGTTCAGATGTACCAAACCTGTGCAGGTGTTGTTACAGGTCGTCTGCCACTGCAAGGACGATCAGTTGTCCTTCCTGTCTCCCTGTAGTGCTGTCTTAGGCATCTCACAGTACGGACATTGCAATTTATTGCCCTGGCCACATCTGCAGTCCTCATGCCTCCTTGCAGCATGCCTAAGGCACGTTCACGCAGATGAGCAGGGACCCTGTGCATCTTTCGTTTGGTGTTTTTCAGAGTTAGTAGAAGGGCATCTTTAGTGTCCTAAGTTTTCATAACTGTGACCTTAATTGCCTACCGTCTGTAAGCTGTTAGTGTCTTAATGACCGTTCCACAGGTGCATGTTCATTAATTGTTTATGGTTCATTGAACAAGCATGGGAAACAGTGTTTAACTTCTTAAGGTATAGGGGGCAGCATTTTCACTTTTGGATAAATAGCATGCCCAATTTCAACTTCCTGCTACTCATGCCAAGAATATAAGATATGCATATTATTAGTAGATTTGGATAGAAAACACTCTGACGTTTCTAAAATTGTTTGAATCATGTCTGTGAGTATAACAAAACTTATGTATCAGGCAAAACCCTGAGGACTAACCGTTCAGATTTGTTTTGGAGGTCTCTGTCTGTTCAGTGAGTTCTTATTTGGAAACAGTATTTCTTAGGAACATGTTTTCAATTCCTACCGCTTCCACTGGATGTCACCAGTCTTTGGAATTTTATTGAGGTTATTCATTTGTGCAATGAAGAAGTACGGCCATCTAGGAACTGCGTAACACTGTTGAGAGTTGCGCAAAACTTGAAAAGTAGCTTGGTTTGTTGTCGTCAATTTGATCCATTATTAACGTTTAAAAATACCTAAAGTTGTATTACAAAAGTAGTTTGAAATGTTTTGGCAAAGTTTACAGGCAACTTTTGAAATATTTTGTAGTCACGTTGCGGAATTTGGAAGCTGTATTTTCTGGATCACACTTGCCAAATAAATGGACATTTTGGATATATATGGACGGAATTAATCGAACAAAAGGACCAATTGTGATGTTTATGGGACATATTGGAGTGCCAATAAAGAAGCTTGTCAAAGGTAAGGCATGTTTTATATTTTATTTCTGCGTTTTGTGTAGAGCCTGCAGGGTTGAAATATGCTACTCTCTTTGTTTACTGTTGTGCTATCATCAGATAATGGCTTCTTATGCTTTCGCCGAAAAGCCTTCTTTAAAATCTGACATGTTGGCTGGATTCACAACGAGTGTAGCTTTAATTTAGCATCTTACATTTGTGATATAATGAAAATTGGATTTTATATCATTTATTTGAATTTGCCGCGCTGCATTTCCCCTGACGCAAGCGCCCCCTATACCATAAGAAGTTAAACCTTGTACAATGAAGATCTGTGAGTTATTTGGATTTTATGAATGACCTTTGAAAGACAGGGTCCTCTGTAAAAGGGTTTGGTATGGTAGTGTTGCATGGTTACGAGAAAAATGGGGTAAAAAAGTAGCTTTTCAGGTGTTTCTATTCTACGTCAATCAAAAACCAAGTAGTACATTTCAATAGTTATCAATGTAATTATCAATAAAATGTTGGATGGTAACTATATCACATGAAAATTAAAAAATTGTAGGTCCATTTGGCATGCTGTATTTGGAGTTGTGAATCCATCCCTGGTCTTCCTTCCTTCCTGCCTGTCCATCAGTAGCCATACTCTCACTTCACCCTAAGAGCCCCAGTCTGCAAGACAAACAAAACAAAGTATTTTTCCTCCCTTCTTGAATGATTCAGTGCACAGAATACATCTTTCCAAGTCCTGGATATCTCATCAGTGCAGAGCTATAACTCATGACTCTACCCAGACTGAGGAAAGGAGACTGAGGAAAGGAGACAGAGGTATGACTCAACCCAGACTGAGGAAAGGAGACAGAGGTATGACTCTACCCAGACTGAGGAAAGGAGACGAGACAGAGGTATGACTCTACCCAGACTGAGGAAAGGAGACGAGACAGAGGTATGACTCTACCCAGACTGAGGAAAGGAGAGAGAGGTATGTCTCTACCCAGACTGAGGAAAGGAGAGAGAGGTATGACTCTACCCAGACTGAGGAAAGGAGACAGAGGTATGACTCAACCCAGACTGAGGAAAGGAGACAGAGGTATGACTCAACCCAGACTGAGGAAAGGAGACAGAGGTATGACTCTACCCAGACTGAGGAAAGGAGACAGAGGTATGACTCTACCCAGACTGAGGAAAGGAGACAGAGGTATGACTCAACCCAGACTGAGGAAAGGAGACAGAGGTATGACTCTACCCAGACTGAGGAAAGGAGGACAGAGGTATGACTCTACCCAGACTGAGGAAGGGAGACAAAGGTATGACTCAACCCAGACTGAGGAAAGGAGACAGAGGTATGACTCTACCCAGACTGAGGAAAGGAGACAGAGGTATGACTCTACCCAGACTGAGGAAGGGAGACAGAGGTATGACTCTACCCAGACTGAGGAAAGGAGACAGAGGTATGACTCTACCCAGACTGAGGAAGGGAGACAGAGGTATGACTCTACCCAGACTGAGGAAAGGAGACAGAGGTATGACTCTACCCAGACTGAGGAAAGGAGGACAGAGGTATGACTCTACCCAGACTGAGGAAGGGAGACAGAGGTATGACTCTACCCAGACTGAGGAAGGGAGACAGACCCTTGAAATGCAAGGACCTTGTGGTAGTGTGTGTGAGAGAGAAATTAGTTAGCACAGGCAGTTGGACACACACACACCAGCCGGAGGATGTGTACTGATTTTCATTGTAGCGTTTCAGAGTTCCCTGACCACTAATAGGCATGTCCAATAACAGCAAAGGAAGTTCTATATAGTTTTTACAACACAGGATCATCTGAAGGGTCAAACCCTGAAGAAGGACAAAAGCCGAAACACCTTGGTTTTAACTTAAAAAATAACAAAAAGTTTTTTAAAATCTCCTCTCCTCTTCATCTGAAGGTAAAGAGATGTTATGTCGTCGTCTGTGTAGCCGACTGTGTGAATGTGGAGGTGTGTGAATCACAAACAGGGTTAACTATGACTGACATGTGTGTGTGTGTCTGAATAAAACATCAAATTCAATTCAATGTCAGTGAACTTTTTATTGAAAATGTTTTTGGTGAACCTACAGAAAACCGAGTCACCTCGGTAAAAGAGCAGTTCATTGCCATAGTGATGTTTATTCACTGTCTGACAGATGCTTGCCTCGTGCTTTTATTTATTTATTTATTTTACATTTCATCGACATTAGTAAAGGCTGCATTTTCGGCCAACAAATTGAGCAAGGCGAAGAGGATTTGGCAGTGAAGGACTATTATTTGTACCAGAAACATTGCTTCCTGACAATTATCAGATGATTCTCAGCCATTCTAATAGCATCCCTGGCACCAACATGCGTTGGAGATTTATATATTTAGAAAGCCGTCAACAAGAGGGAGAAAATGTTTTCTGACGTTGCCGGATATTTGCACTCCATTTGGGTTCCACTTTCTTACAATCATAACACATTTTACACGGTGAGGGTATACAGCCCCACAGTGGAGGTGTCATAATACCCATAAAACCTAGCAGTCAAACAAGGAAATGGTTCCAATTGTTTTTTACACCGTTCATTTTTCCCACAGGGGATTTTAGAAGCACTGAAAATAAGGGTTGTGTTTTATGTAGGCTTCCCCCTGCGTGACGTTCTGATAACCATGTACATTAAATCTCTCTCGGATGAGGTGACTTATCAATATATTCAGCTCTATTTACTGTCAGATTCTAAAATGCTGATTAGCATCAAAGTAGACATCATGAAAGACTTCAAATCCCAGGAAGCTCCTGCAAGTCATCTCTAGTTGCCACCTTTGCTAATAGGTATTGTGTCAATGTAACACTTGCACAGGACAGTTCAAAGAATTGTCCATTTAAAGCAATGTTGCCAATGTATTCATTTTAAAATGTAGCTATTATTAGATCGTTAATACAGAGATTCTTACCTTTGCCTTGATTCTTCAGTCTCATCCAGATCATCATGGCATTTGTAGTTCTTTATGATAGCCACATTAGCAGCTAATTAGCATTTCATTTGGGGGGGGGGGGTTAATACAGGTGAATATATTGATAAAAGTCACCTTGTCCTAGAGAGATTTACGCGGTAATCAAAACGTCACGCCAGGGTAAGAATACAGGAAACACAGACCTTATTTTAAATGTTTCTAAAATCCCCTGTGGGAAACATTAATGGTGGAAAAAGGATTGGAAACATTTCCTTGTTTGACCGCTAGGTTTTATGGGTATTATGACTCATACTGTGGTACTCTATAGCCAGGAAGACAGACACAAACAAAAGAGGTGTGACGTGTCAACTAATTGTGATTATTTTCAGGTGCTACCTGTTAGAGTTGGGCGGGGTTTTACATTGAAATGCCCAGTGTTTACCTGTGTCCAGCAGCTCCTTTTTTAAAATGTGTACATATATATTTTTTAAATCTTATTTGTGTACGTGGTGTATGCTCTGAGAGGACAAGAGCAGGGACGGTGTGGTCTAATCCAAAGTCCATGAACAAGTTTGTAAGTGTCCTGGTGGTGTGAGTGCCCCTCTCCCTGCAGATTGGTCTCCTTCTCCCTGGAGCACGCCTTTCAACTGCATGCACTTTGTAAATTGGTATATGAAATGTGATATTGAATCTTGTTGGATAGCTTGTTATTTGAGCGATAGCGCTGAAGATAATGGTTGACGTGTGGAGGACTCTGATTATTTGTTGTTGTGGAAGTTGTATGGTAATCTCAAAATAGTGGATGCTGCTCGCCTTGATTACAGGGAATGGAAAAAAAGGTTGCTATTGAAAAATAATTTCCAAAGTCCATTATTGAAAGGCATGCTGCAGGAAGAAGAGCACTCACACCACCAGCACACAATCCTCTGGACACAGGTGGGGGATTTGAATTGGACCTGGCAACCTCTGGACACAGGTGGGGGGTTTGAAGTGGACCTGGCAACCTCTGGACACAGGTGTGGGGTTTGAAGTGGACCTGGCAACCTCTGGACACAGGTGGGGGGTTTGAAGTGGACCTGGCAACCTCTGGACACACAGCGGGGTTTGATATGGACCTGGCAACCTCTGGACACAGGTGGGGGTTTGAAGTGGACCTGGCAACCTCTGGACCTTGCAACCTGGCAACCTCTGGACACAGGTGGGGGGTTTGAAGTGGACCTGGCAACCTCTGGACACAGGTGGGGGTTTGAAGTGGACCTGGCAACCTCTGGACACAGGTGGGGGGTTTGAAGTGGACCTGGCAACCTCTGGACACAGGTGGGGGTTTGAAGTGGACCTGGCAACCTCTGGACACAGGTGGGGGGTTTGAAGTGGACCTGGCAACCTCTGGACACACCTGGCACCTCTGGCAGGGTTTGATATGGACCTGGCAACCTCTGGACACAGGTGGGGGGTTTGAAGTGGACCTGGCAACCTCTGGACACACAGCAGGGTTTGATATGGACCTGGCAACCTCTGGACACAGGTGGGGGCTTTGAAGTGGACCTGGCAACCTCTGGACACACAGCGGGGTTTGATATGGACCTTGCAACCTCTGGACACAGGTGGGGGGTTTGAAGTGGACCTGGCAACCTCTGGACACAGGTGGGGGGTTTGAAGTGGACCTGGCAACCTCTGGACACAGGTGGGGGGTTTGAAGTGGACCTGGCAACCTCTGGACACACAGCGGGGTTTGATATGGACCTGGCAACCTCTGGACACACAGCAGGGTTTGATATGGACCTGGCAACCTCTGGACACACAGCGGGGTTTGATATGGACCTGGCAACCTCTGGACACACAGCGGGGTTTGATATGGACCTGGCAACCTCTGGACACACAGCGGGGTTTGATATGGACCTGGCAACCTCTGGACACACAGCGGGGTTTGATATGGACCTGGCAACCTCTGGACACACAGCGGGGTTTGATATGGACCTGGCAACCTCTGGGCACACAGCGGGGTTTGAAGTGGACCTGGCAACCTCTGGACACAGGTGGGGGGTTTGAAGTGGACCTGGCAACCTCTGGACACACAGCGAGGATGGATGGCAACCTCGTGAAACAGAGTAGGGTCTCAGGCAGGCGTTAGATTACGATCACATCCCCTGTTTACTGAAGGGAGTCGAGTAGAGGAGGGCTGATGTGAGGTGGTTGAGGTGATGTGATGGGGCTGAGGAGAGGTGATGTGATGAGGTTGAGGAGAGGTGGTGTGATGGGGTTGAAGAGAGGTGGTGTGATGGGGTTGAGGAGAGGTGGTGTGATGGGGCTGAGGAGAGGTGGTGTGATGGGGTTGAGGAGAGGTGGTGTGATGGGGTTGAGGAGAGGTGGTGTGATGGGGTTGAAGAGAGGTGGTGTGATGGGGTTGAGGTGAGGTGGTGTGATGGGGTTGAGGAGAGGTGGTGTGATAGGTGTTGAGGAGAGGTGGTGTGATGGGTGTTGAGGAGAGGTGGTGTGATGGGGTTGAGGAGAGGTGGTGTGAGGTGGTTGAGGTGATGTGATGGGGTTGAGGAGAGATGGTGTGATGGGGTTGAGGAGAGGTGATGGGGTTGAGGAGAGATGGTGTGAGGTGGTTGAGGTGATGTGATGGGGTTGAGGAGAGGTGGTGTGATGAGGTTGAGGAGAGGTGGTGTGATGGGGTTGAGGAGAGGTGGTGTGATGGGGTTGAGGAGAGGTGGGGTGATGGGGTTGAGGAGAGGTGGTGTGATGGGGTTGAGGAGAGGTGGTGTGATGGTGTTGAGGAGATGTGGTGTAATGGGGTTGAGGAGAGGTGGTGTGATGAGGTTGAGGAGAGGTGGTGTGATGAGGTTGAGGAGAGGTGGTGTGATGAGGTTGAGGAGAGGTGGTGTGATGAGGTTGAGGAGAGGTGGTGTGATGGGGTTGAGGAGAGGTGGGGTGATGGGGCTGAGGTGATGCAGTGGTTGATTCCACTGTGATTGCAGTGTTTGATTCCACTGTGATTGTAGTGGTTGATTCCACTGTGATTGCAGTGGTTGATTCCACTGTGATTGTAGTGGTTGATTCCACTGTGATTGTAGTGGTTGATTCCACTGTGATTGCTCTGGTTGATTTCACTGTGATTGCAGTGGTTGATTTCACTGTGATTGCAGTGTTTGATTCCACTGTGATTGTAGTGGTTGATTCCACTGTGATTGCAGTGGTTGATTCCACTGTGATTGTAGTGGTTGATTCCACTGTGATTGTAGTGGTTGATTCCACTGTGATTGCTCTGGTTGATTTCACTGTGATTGCAGTGGTTGATTTCACTGTGATTGCAGTGGATGATTAAACTGTGATTGCTCTGGATATTCCACACCAGTTTTGGAATAATCCACATCTCCATATTTTTCCTTCTGATTTAAATACTTGTTGTCCTCTCCAGTGGACGTCAGTTCTTGGTCCGTGTCTCGGAGGCCCTACAAGCCACTGTATTCCTTCATTCCAGTTGTCCCTTTGAGAGGACATTCTGGGCTTTGCAGAGATATTACATGGTGTGGGGCTGTCGCCTTGACAACTTTATCTTCCTGGAAAAAAAAACAATTATAATCTGCTGTCAAAATGTGCATATTTTATGGAAATTTGAAAAGAAGTGTGTGTAATTATGAATCGTAATTTGTGTGAGTTTTATATTCAAATAATTTATATTGGGTGAATATCTAAGGAATAATGGAGTAGTCAGGACCGTGTAATAATTATTTCACAAATAAGAGCAAAATAAGAGTTTATCAAGAAATGTCCTCGGTAGTGGACATCCAGATGTTTTTCACCTACTGTCCCCATTGACTGTCCCCATTGACTGTCCCCATTGACTGTCCCCATTGACTGTCCCCTTGACTGTCCCATTGACTGTCCCATTGACTCTCTCTCTCTCTCTCTCTCTCTCTCTCTCTCTCTCTCTCTCTCTCTCTCTCTCTCTCTCTCTCTCTCTCTCTCTCTCTCTCTCTCTCTCTCTCTCTCTCTTCAATTCAATTCAAGGGCTTTATTGGCATGGGAAACATGTGTTACCATTGCCAAAGCAAGTGAGGTAGATAATATATAAAGTGAATATATAAAGTGAAATAAACAATAACATTAACAGTAAACATTTTATACATATATACAGTGTTTTAACAAAATAAATAAGCATAAATATGGGTTCTTCACTGGTTGCCCTTTTCTCGTGGCAACAGGTCACAAATCTTGCTGCTGTGATGGCACACTGTGGAATTTCACCCAGTAGATATGGTACTTTATCAAAATTGGATTTGTTTTCGAATTCTTTGTGGATCTGTGTAATCTGAGGGAAATATGTCTCTCTAATATGGTCATACATTGGGCAGGAGGTTAGGAAGTGCAGCTCAGTTTCCACCTCATTTTGTGGGCAGTGAGCACATAGCCTGTCTTCTCTTGAGAGCCATGTCTGCCTACGGCGACCTTTCTCAATAGCAAGGCTATGCTCACTGAGTCTGCATATAGTTAAAGCTTTCCTTAATTTTGGGTCAGTCACAGTAGTCAGGTATTCTGCCGCTGTGTACTCGCTGTGTAGGGCCAAATAGCATTCTAGTTTGCTCTGTTTTTTTGTTAATTCTTTCCAATGTGTCAATTTATTATCTTTTTGTTTTCTCATGATTTGGTTGGGTCTAATTGTGCTGTTGTCCTGGGGCTCTGTAGGGTGTGTTTGTGTTTGTGAACAGAGCCCCAGGACCAGCTTGCTTAGGAACTCTTCTCCAGGTTCATCTCTCTGTAGGTGATGGCTTTGTGGTGGAAGGTTTGGGAATCACTTCCTTTTAAGTGGTTATAGAATTTAACGGCTCTTTTCTGGATTTTGATAATTAGTGGGTATCGGCCTCTCTGTCTGTCTGTCTGTCTGTCTGTCTGTCTGTCTGTCTGTCTGTCTGTCTGTCTGTCTGTCTGTCTGTCTGTCTGTCTGTCTGTCTGTCTGTCTGTCTGTCTGTCTGTCTGTCTGTCTGTCTGTCTGTCTGTCTGTCTGTCTGTCTGTCTGTCTGTCTGTCTGTCTGTCTGTCTGTCTGTCTGTCTGTCTGTCTGTCTGTCTGTCTGTCTGTCTGTCTGTCTGTCTGTCTGTCTGTCTCAAGTGTAGTAGAAAAGGGCCAGTTAACTTCAAACACTACTGTTGGTTCTGGCTGGTGATTTTTTTTAATGGCTGCATTTCTGTATGTTTCTGGGTACGTCATAATTCCAAAAAATGATAATTAAATATTAGGTAGCGATCCGGCAATATTAAATACATATTTGTTATGCCAAGATGCTTGTGAGGTTGTTACCAGTCCTGAGAACAGTATTTCATTAATCCGGTGGTTAAAAACCCCCAATGCATGACTGTCTATGTATAAGAGCTGATGTGGCCTCTAGCTGGTTAAAAACCCACAATGTATAACTATGTATGAGGGCCGATGTGGCCTCTAGCTAGCAGAGCACAGAAGTATTGACAATCTTATGTCATGCCTTTTACAGAAATGTTATTGGAAAATCCATATCTATAATTACACAGAACATTGTTTTTCTTAGCTGCATAACAAGAAATCGGAGCACCTTATTGCGCAGTAAAGGACAAGAAATACATTATTATCCAAAGTCAATTCACTTTGCGGTGTGATTTAATTTAAATCTATTCAACACCAGTCCGTCACCATTGGTCAAAAGTTAAGCTGATCAATTCTATTCACTGTCAGTCTGCAACCATTGGTCAAAAGTTAAGCTGATCAATTCTGATTCGTTCTGATGAAGTATTGTTTGGACATTGTAAACTTCCTTATAATCTCAGGTTTGGTGACAGATAATAGTCAACGTTGAGTTCAGGAGTTAACCCTCTTGGCAGAAACACTGCCCATGTGGCTTTCCTCAGACGCTGATTACAACCCATTTCAACCCTGTTGAATAATTCATAGACGTGTCCCTGTGATTTCGAGTTGTGGCATAGGCCCCCCTTTCTCTCCGCTTTCGGAGGACTTTTGTGCCGTGACATTTTAATCACGAGGAAGCCCAGCTCTGTCGCTCGATACGCCCCGAACATCCTGCAGCTTGGTATATGCTACAATTATTTCTGATCAAAATTAGAGCTGGGGCCCGGAAACAATTACCAGTGACATCAGTACGGATCGGAAGGCTTGGTGTGCCGCCAAGCGCTCACACTTACTGACACACTGTCTGAAAAATCAACAGGACCCGACCTGGTATCAGCTCCACTTTAGTTACTAACACACTGTCTGAAAAATCAACAGGACCCAAATTCATATCAGCTCCACTTTAGTTACTAACACACTGTCTGAAAAATCAACAGGACCCAAATTCATATCAGCTCCACTTTAGTTACTAACACACTGTCTGAAAAATCAACAGGACCCAAATTCATATCAGCTCCACTTTAGTTACTAACACACTGTCTGAAAAATCAACAGGACCCAAATTCATATCAGCTCCACTTTAGTTACTAACACACTGTCTGAAAAATCAACAGGACCCAAATTCATATCAGCTCCACCTTGATTAACCACACACACTCGTTAAGATGTTCCTGTTCTCACCTGGCTCAATACTTTACAGATTTGTATCTATTTATATTTAGTAGATATTTAGGAGCTTGAAATGGACATGCAAAAATCACACATCTGCTATTTTAGCAGATGCTTTTATCCGAAGTGACGTACAGTCATGCCTGAATTATTATGTCAAGTCATGTGTGCTTGTCTATGTACCATCCCACCATCTGATCTATGTACCATCCCACCATCCTGTCTATGTACCATCCCACCATCTGATCTATGTACCATCCCACCATCTGATCTATGTACCATCCCACCATCCTGTCTATGTACCATCCCACCATCTGATCTATGTACCATCCCACCATCCTGTCTATGTACCATCCCACCATCTTGTCTATGTACCATCTCACCATCTTGTCTATGTACCATCTCACCATCTTGTCTATGTACCATCTCACCATCTGGTCTCGTGTACCATCCCACCATCTGATCTATGTACCACCCCACCATCGTGTCTATGTACCATCTCACCATCTTGTCTATGTACCATCTAACCATCTGGTCTCGTGTACCATCCCACCATCTGATATATGTACCATCTCACCATCTTGTCTCGTGTACCATCCCACCATCTGATATATGTACCATCCCACCATCGTGTCTATGTACCATCCCACCATCGTGTCTATGTGCCATCCCACCATCGTGTCTATGTACCATCCCACCATCGTGTCTATGTACCATCCCACCATCTTGTCTATATATCCTGCACCACCCCACCATCTTGTCTATATATCCTGCACCACCCCACCATCTTGTCTATATATCCTGCACCACCCCACCATCTTGTCTATGTATCCTGCACCATCCCACCATCTTGTCTATATATCCTGCACCATCCCACCATCTTGTCTATATATCCTGCACCACCCCACCATCTTGTCTATATATCCTGCACCATCCCACCATCTTGTCTATATATCCTGCACCACCCCACCATCTTGTCTATATATCCTGCACCACCCCACCATCTTGTCTATATATCCTGCACCACCCCACCATCTTGTCTATATATCCTGCACCACTCCACCATCTTGTCTATATATCCTGCACCATCCCACCATCTTGTCTATATATCCTGCACCACCCGACCATCTTGTCTATATATCCTGCACCATCCCACTATCTTGTCTATATATCCTGCACCATCCCACCATCTTGTCTATATAATCCTGCACCACCCCACCATCTTGTCTATATATCCTGCACCACCCCACCATCTTGTCTATATATCCTGCACCACCCCACCATCTTGTCTATATATCCTGCACCACCCCACCATCTTGTCTATATATCCTGCACCATCCCACCATCTTGTCTATATATCCTGCACCACCCGACCATCTTGTCTATATATCCTGCACCATCCCACTATCTTGTCTATATATCCTGCACCATCCCACCATCTTGTCTATATAATCCTGCACCACCCCACCATCTTGTCTATATATCCTGCACCACCCCACCATCTTGTCTATATATCCTGCACCACCCCACCATCTTGTCTATATATTCTGCACCATCCCACCATCTTGTCTA
>NW_025746708.1:25000-52500 GCF_021184085.1 Oncorhynchus gorbuscha
CCTCGGCACAAAATTATCCCAGTACAGAATCCTAACCCAAACAATCTGTCATCCCTCGGCACTAAAAGATCCCAGTAGAGAATCCTAACCCAAACAATCTGTCATCCCTCGGCACTAAAAGATCCCAGTAGAGAATCCTAACCCAAACAATCTGTCATCCCTCGGCACTAAAAGATCCCAGTAGAGAATCCTAACCCAAACAATCTGTCATCCCTCGGCACAATAAGATCCCAGTAGAGAATCCTAACCCAAACAATCTGTCATCCCTCGGCACTAAAAGATCCCAGAAGAGAATCCTAACCCAAACAATCTGTCATCCCTCGGCACTAAAAGATCCCAGTACAGAATCCTAACCCAAACAATCTGTCATCCCTCGGCACTAAAAGATCCCAGTAGAGAATCCTAACCCAAACAATCTGTCATCCCTCGGCATTAAAAGATCCCAGTAGAGAATCCTAACCCAAACAATCTGTCATCCCTCGGCACTAAAAGATCCCAGTAGAGAATCCTAACCCAAACAATCTGTCATCCCTCGGCACTAAAAGATCCCAGTAGAGAATCCTAACCCAAACAATCTGTCATCCCTCGGCACTAAAAGATCCCAGTAGAGAATCCTAACCCAAACAATCTGTCATCCCACGGCACTAAATGATCCCAGTACAGAATCCTAACCCAAACAATCTGTCATCCCACGGCACTAAATGATCCCAGTACAGAATCCTAACCCAAACAATCTGTCATCCCACGGCACTAAATGATCCCAGTAGAGAATCCTAACCCAAACAATCTGTCATCCCACGGCACTAAATGATCCCAGTACAGAATCCTAACCCAAACAATCTGTCATCCCACGGCACTAAATGATCCCAGTAGAGAATCCTAACCCAAACAATCTGTCATCCCACGGCACTAAATGATCCCAGTACAGAATCCTAACCCAAACAATCTGTCATCCCTCGGCACTAAATGATCCGAGTATAGAATCCTAACCCAAACAATCTGTCATCCCTCAGCACTAAATGATCCCAGTACAGAATCCTAACCCAAACAATCTGTCATCCCACGGCACTAAATGATCCCAGTACAGAATCCTAACCCAAACAATCTGTCATCCCTTGGCACTAAATGATCCCAGTATAGAATCCTAACCCAAACAATCTGTAATCCCTCAGCACTAAATGATCCCAGTATAGAATCCTAACCCTTGATTGAAGAGTACAGTAGAGACACAAAGAGCAAAAACAATCATCTAAGATATTTTCTGCTGTAGTGACATGACTCAGGACATTTCAGACCGTTACGCTCAATAGTTACATGATGATGCAACACATCATCCTCAAAAACTATTCACATCACAGAGTAGTATCGGCATGACTTGCCCGAAGAAATTGCCATTTTTTTTATTGTTGACCTGATGTTAGAGTTACAGTATATGATACTATTATTATCTACAACGTTCATCAAATGAAGAATTAAAGCCCAGCGTGTGTTTCTCTTTGGATGTATACGTTTGAATATCATTAATGATGTGAGCGGCTCCTCAGCATCCGGACCTCTTGCTGCTATATGTATTATCTCTATGATAATTTAACCATGTGGTTTTCACAGAAACATTCACCATTCTTACTATTACTACACACATAGACACACAACCCACAACATCAAGGACATTCAGCATCCAATCAAAATCTAATTGTATTGGTCACATGCTGAATACAACAGGTGATAACTGGGCGGCAGGTAGCTTAGCGGTCATGAGTGTTGGGCCAGTAACTGAAAAGTCTCTGGTTGGAATCCCCGAGCCAGCTAGGTGAACAATCTGTCGATGTGCACCTGAGCAAATCACTTAACCCTAATTGCTCCTGTAAGTGGCTCTGGATCAGAGCGTCTGCTCAACGACTAACATGTAAAATCCCAGACTACATTGTGTGACATTACTCTTTGCTTCCATTGGGTCTCGTTGGTTTGCCCGGCTTAACTGCTGAGCTCTTCCCCAGGGATAGCTAACCTTCCTGGGCTAAGGAAGTAATACCAGGTTCTCTGAACATCCACCTCTCCCTCCTCAAACCTCTGCTGAGCTCTTCCCCAGGGATAGCTAACCTTCCTGGGCTAAGGAAGTAGTACCAGGTTCTCTGAACATCCACCTCTCCCTCCTCAAACCCCTGCTGAGCTCTTCCCCAGGGATAGCTAACCTTCCTGGGCTAAGGAAGTAGTACCAGGTTCTCTGAACATCCACCTCTCCCTCCTCAAACCTCTGCTGAGCTCTTCCCCAGGGATAGCTAACCTTCCTGGGCTAAGGAAGTAGTACCAGGTTCTCTGAACATCCACCTCTCCCTCCTCAAACCTCTGCTGATCCCTTCCCCAGGGATAGCTAACCTTCCTGGGCTAAGGAAGTAGTACCAGGTTCTCTGAACATCCACCTCTCCCTCCTCAAACCTCTGCTGAGCTCTTCCCCAGGGATAGCTAACCTTCCTGGGCTAAGGAAGTAGTACCAGGTTCTCTGAACATCCACCTCTCCCTCCTCAAACCCCTGCTGAGCTCTTCCCCAGGGATAGCTAACCTTCCTGGGCTAAGGAAGTAGTACCAGGTTCTCTGAACATCCACCGCTCCCTCCTCAAACCCCTGCGGAGCAACATGAACCCCCCCCTCCACCCAACAACATAAACCTCTCCCCCTCCACCCAACAACATGAACCTCCCCCCTCCACCCAACAACATGAACATCTCCCCCTCCACCCAACAACATAAACCTCTCCCCCTCCACCCAACAACATGAACATCTCCCCTCCACCCAACAACATGAACCTCTCCCCCTCCACCCAACATGAACCTCTCCCCCTCCACCCAACAACATGAACCTCTCCCCCTCCACCCAAAAACATGAACCTCTCCCCCTCCACTCAACAACATGAACCTCTCCCCTCCACCCAACAACATGAACCTCTCCCCCTCCACCCAACAACATGAACCTCTCCCCCTCCACCCAACAACACCACCTCTCCCCCTCCACCCAACAACATGAACCTCTCCCCCTCCACCCAACAACATGAACCTCTCCCCCTCCACCCAACATGAACCTCCCCCCTCCACCCAACAACATGAACCTCTCCCCTCCACCCAACAACATGAACCTCTCCCCCTCCACCCAACATGAACCTCTCCCCTCCACCCAACAACATGAACCTCTCCCTCTCCACCCAACAACATGAACCTCTCCCCCTCCACCCAACAACATGAACCACTCCCCCTCCACCAAACAACACCACCTCTCCCCCTCCACCCAACAACATGAACTCTCCCCCTCCACCCAACAACATGAACCTCTCCCCTCCACCCAACAACATGAACCTCTCCCCCTCCACCCAACAACATGAACCTCTCCCCCTCCACCCAACAACATGAACCTCTCCCCTCCACCCAACAACACGAACCACTCCCTCTCCACCAAACAACATGAACCTCTCCCCCTCCACCCAACAACATGAACCACTCCCCTCCACCCAACAACATGAACCACTCCCCTCCACCCAACAACCCCTTTCTCCCCTCTGCCCAAAAGCCTCAACCTTCTCCCTACCATGAATCAGTCTGTGCCATGGCACCTTCAGGTACCTCTCTGCACCAGTCCATGTCTAAACCTGAGGCTTCAGTCTCAAGTTCACCCTCACAAAGCTACCATTTGTCCACCTCCTTCAACCCCCCACCCCCCTACCCACCCTTCACAAAGGTTCTTAATCCTCCCCCAACCTCGCTAACGAGCACCCCTGTCAGTCTCACCCCGCACCCACACAGACAAATCTCCCAGTGTTCCAAGGGGTGGTAGGCAGAGGGTGAATCCTCGAGACCAAAGACCCAGATTACTAACTAATCCTGGGAGGTATTTCTCTCCCCCAGCCACCCTTAGCTTTCAGGAATCTGCTGCCTGTATGCCTTTTTAGGGAAAGAGAGAGAGAGAGAGAGAGAGAGAGAGAGAGAGAGAGAGAGAGAGAGAGAGAGAGAGAGAGAGAGAGAGAGAGAGAGAGAGAGAGAGAGAGAGAGAGAGGCGGTGTGGGAGTAAAGAGGAGATATGTAGTGAGTGAACGATGGTTAATGAGCAGGTTCACACTTCCAGTAATGAAAAGGTGGAGAGAGAGAGAGACAGAGAGAGAGAGATTAAAGGAAACAACGTTCACTAAAATGCCATTAGAATCACAGTGATCCAGTTATAGTCATATGGGGTTTTTAAAGTTTGCTGTTGAGAGGCGGAATCAGCTGAAAACAGATGTCTGATGTCCTCTGGTTTCCTATGAATCCTATAGATGACGGGGGCGTTAACTATTGTTGAAAATATACCAAAATTATCATATTGGTTAAAGCTCCCGGATATACATTCATACAGATAGAGAGATGAAACCGTTTTCCTGCTGTGTTAATGGGTTGTTTGGCAACGCTAGTCAAGCAACAATTGTCTCTGCCAGGAGTGGGTTACGGGAGCTGTACCCATCTGGTTATTATGCCATGCCATCTGTGGCCCAGGGCGAACCTGCTCACAACCACGCAAACACATCATCTAGACAGGCCCTGACCCAGGGTCAACACATCATCTAGACAAGTCCTGACCCAGGGTCAACACATCATCTAGACAAGTCCTGACCCAGGGTCTACACATCATCTAGACAAGCCCTGACCCAGGGTCAACACATCATCTAGACAAGCCCTGACCCAGGGTCAACACATCATCTAGACAAGCCCTGACCCAGAGTCAACACATCATCTAGACAAGCCCTGACCCAGGGTCAACACATCATCTAGACAAGCCCTGACCCAGGGTCAACACATCATCTAGACAAGCGCTAACCCAGGGTCAACACATCATCTAGACAAGTCCTGACCCAGGGTCAACACATCATCTAGACAAGTCCTGACCCAGGGGGTTAACACATCATCTAGACAAGTCCTGACCCAGGGTCAACACATCATCTAGACAAGCCCTGACCCAGGGGGTCAACACATCATCTAGACAAGCCCTGACCCAGGGGTTAACACATCATCTAGACAAGTCCTGACCCAGGGTCAACACATCATCTAGACAAGTCCTGACCCAGGGTCAACACATCATCTAGACAAGTCCTGACCCAGGGTCTACACATCATCTAGACAAGCCCTGACCCAGGGTCAACACATCATCTAGACAAGCCCCGACCCAGGGTCAACACATCATCTAGACAACTCCTGACCCAGGGGGTCAACACATCATCTAGACAAGTCCTGACCCAGGGTCAACACATCATCTAGACAGGCCCTGACCCAGGGTCAACACATCATCTAGACAAGTCCTGACCCAGGGTCTACACATCATCTAGACAAGCCCTGACCCAGGGTCAACACATCATCTAGACAAGTCCTGACCCAGGGTCAACACATCATCTAGACAAGTCCTGACCCAGGGTCAACACATCATCTAGACAAGCCCTGACCCAGGGGGTTAACACATCATCTAGACAAGTCCTGACCCAGGGTCAAAACATCATCTAGACAAGTCCTGACCCAGGGTCAACACATCATCTAGACAAGTCCTGACCCAGGGTCTACACATCATCTAGACAGGCCCCGACCCAGGGTCAACACATGATCTAGACAAGTCCTGACCAGGGTCAACACATCATCTAGACAAGTCCTGACCCAGGGTCTACACATCATCTAGACAAGTCCTGACCCAGGGTCAACACATTCTAGACAAGCCCCGACCCAGGGTCAACACATCATCTAGACAAGTCCTGACCCAGGGTCAACACATCATCTAGACAAGTCCTGACCCAGGGGGTTAACACATCATCTAGACAAGTCCTGACCCAGGGGGTTAACACATCATCTAGACAAGTCCTGACCCAGGGTCAACACATCATCTAGACAAGTCCTGACCCAGGGGGTTAACACATCATCTAGACAAGTCCTGACCCAGGGTCAACACATCATCTAGACAAGTCCTGACCCAGGGTCAACACATCATCTAGACAGGCCCTGACCCAGGGTCAACACATCATCTAGACAAGTCCTGACCCAGGGTCTACACATCATCTAGACAGGCCCTGACCCAGGGTCAACACATCATCTAGACAAGTCCTGACCCAGGGTCTACACATCATCTAGACAGGCCCTGACCCAGGGTCAACACATCATCTAGACAAGTCCTGACCCAGGGTCAACACATCATCTAGACAAGTCCTGACCCAGGGTCAACACATCATCTAGACAAGTCCTGACCCAGTGTCAACACATTCTAGACAAGCCCTGACCCAGGGTCAACACATCATCTAGACAAGTCCTGACCCAGGGTCAACACATCATCTAGACAAGCCCCGACCCAGGGGGTTAACACATCATCTAGACAAGTCCTGACCCAGGGTCAACACAACATCTAGACAACTCCTGACCCAGGGGGTCAACACATCATCTAGACAAGTCCTGACCCAGGGTCAACACATCATCTAGACAGGCCCTGACCCAGGGTCAACACATCATCTAGACAAGTCCTGACCCAGGGTCAACACATCATCTAGACAAGTCCTGACCCAGGGTCTACACATCATCTAGACAAGTCCTGACCCAGGGTCAACACATTCTAGACAAGCCCCGACCCAGGGTCAACACATCATCTAGACAAGTCCTGACCCAGGGTCAACACATCATCTAGACAAGTCCTGACCCAGGGGGTTAACACATCATCTAGACAAGTCCTGACCCAGGGGGTTAACACATCATCTAGACAAGTCCTGACCCAGGGGGTTAACACATCATCTAGACAAGTCCTGACCCAGGGTCAACACATCATCTAGACAAGTCCTGACCCAGGGGGTTAACACATCATCTAGACAAGTCCTGACCCAGGGTCAACACATCATCTAGACAAGTCCTGACCCAGGGTCAACACATCATCTAGACAGGCCCTGACCCAGGGTCAACACATCATCTAGACAAGTCCTGACCCAGGGTCTACACATCATCTAGACAGGCCCTGACCCAGGGTCAACACATCATCTAGACAAGTCCTGACCCAGGGTCTACACATCATCTAGACAGGCCCTGACCCAGGGTCAACACATCATCTAGACAAGTCCTGACCCAGGGTCAACACATCATCTAGACAAGTCCTGACCCAGGGTCAACACATCATCTAGACAAGTCCTGACCCAGGGTCAACACATTCTAGACAAGCCCTGACCCAGGGTCAACACATCATCTAGACAAGTCCTGACCCAGGGTCAACACATCATCTAGACAAGCCCCGACCCAGGGGGTTAACACATCATCTAGACAAGTCCTGACCCAGGGTCAACACATCATCTAGACAGGCCCTGACCCAGGGTCAACACATCATCTAGACAAGTCCTGACCCAGGGTCAACACATCATCTAGACAAGTCCTGACCCAGGGTCTACACATCATCTAGACAAGTCCTGACCCAGGGTCTACACATCATCTAGACAAGTCCTGACCCAGGCTCTACACATCATCTAGACAAGTCCTGACCCAGGGTCTACACATCATCTAGACAAGTCCTGACCCAGGGTCAACACATCATCTAGACAGGCCCTGACCCAGGGTCAACACATCATCTAGACAAGTCCTGACCCAGGGTCAACACATCATCTAGACAAGCCCTGACCCAGGGTCAACACATCATCTAGACAAGTCCTGACCCAGGATCAACACATCATCTAGACAAGCCCTGACCCAGGGTCAACACATCATCTAGACAGGCCCTGACCCAGGGTCTACACATCATCTAGACAAGTCCTGACCCAGGGTCAACACATCATCTAGACAAGTCCTGACCCAGGGTCAACACATCATCTAGACAAGTCCTGACCCAGGGTCTACACATCATCTAGACAAGTCCTGACCCAGGGTCTACACATGATCTAGACAAGTCCTGACCCAGGGTCAACACATCATCTAGACAAGCCCTGACCCAGGGTCAACACATCATCTAGACAAGCCCTGACCCAGGGGGTTAACACATCATCTAGACAAGTCCTGACCCAGGGTCAACACATCATCTAGACAAGTCCTGACCCAGGGTCAACACATCATCTAGACAAGTCCTGACCCAGGGTCTACACATCATCTAGACAAGCCCTGACCCAGGGTCAACACATCATCTAGACAAGCCCCGACCCAGGGTCAACACATCATCTAGACAACTCCTGACCCAGGGGGTCACCACATCATCTAGACAAGTCCTGACCCAGGGTCAACACATCATCTAGACAGGCCCTGACCCAGGGTCAACACATCATCTAGACAAGTCCTGACCCAGGGTCTACACATCATCTAGACAAGCCCTGACCCAGGGTCAACACATCATCTAGACAAGTCCTGACCCAGGGTCAACACATCATCTAGACAAGTCCTGACCCAGGGTCAACACATCATCTAGACAAGCCCTGACCCAGGGTCAACACATCATCTAGACAAGCCCTGACCCAGGGGGTTAACACATCATCTAGACAAGTCCTGACCCAGGGTCAACACATCATCTAGACAAGTCCTGACCCAGGGTCAACACATCATCTAGACAAGTCCTGACCCAGGGTCTACACATCATCTAGACAGGCCCCGACCCAGGGTCAACACATGATCTAGACAAGTCCTGACCAGGGTCAACACATCATCTAGACAAGTCCTGACCCAGGTTCAACACATCATCTAGACAAGTCCTGACCCAGGGTCAACACATCATCTAGACAAGCCCTGACCCAGGGTCAACACATCATCTAGACAAGCCCTGACCCAGGGGGTTAACACATCATCTAGACCAAGGGGGTTAACACATCATCTAGACAAGCCCTGAGCCAGGGTCAACACATCATCTAGACAAGTCCTGACCCAGGGTCAACACATCATCTAGACAAGCCCTGACCCAGGGGGTCAACACATCATCTAGACAAGTCCTGACCCAGGGTCAACACATCATCTAGACAAGCCCTGACCCAGGGGCAACACATCATCTAGACAAGTCCTGACCCAGGGTCAACACATCATCTAGACAAGTCCTGACCTAGGGTCAACACATCATCTAGACAAGTCCTGACCCAGGGTCAACACATCATCTAGACAAGCCCTGACCCAGGGGGTTAACACATCATCTAGACAAGCCCTGACCCAGGGTCAACACATCATCTAGACAAGCCCTGACCCAGGGGGTCAACACATCATCTAGACAAGTCCTGACCCAGGGTCAACACATCATCTAGACAAGTCCTGACCCAGGGTCAACACATCATCTAGACAAGCCCTGACCCAGGGGGTTAACACATCATCTAGACAAGTCCTGACCCAGGGTCAACACATTCTAGACAAGCCCCGACCCAGGGTCAACACATCATCTAGACAAGCCCTGACCCAGGGGGTCAACACATCATCTAGACAAGTCCTGACCCAGGGTCAACACATCATCTAGACAAGTCCTGACCCAGGGTCAACACATCATCTAGACAAGTCCTGACCCAGGGTCAACACATCATCTAGACAAGTCCTGACCCAGGGTCAACACATCATCTAGACAAGCCCCGACCCAGGGTCAACACATCATCTAGACAAGTCCTGACCCAGGGTCTACACATCATCTAGACAAGCCCTGACCCAGGGGGTCAACACATCATCTAGACAAGCCCTGACCCAGGGGGTCAACACATCATCTAGACAAGCCCTGACCCAGGGGGTCAACACATCATCTAGACAAGCCCCGACCCAGGGTCAACACATCATCTAGACAAGCCCTGACCCAGGGGGTCAACACATCATCTAGACAAGCCCTGACCCAGGGGGTCAACACATCATCTAGACAAGCCCTGACCCAGGGGGTCAACACATCATCTAGACAAGTCCTGACCCAGGGTCAACACATCATCTAGACAAGCCCTGACCCAGGGTCAACACATCATCTAGACAAGTCCTGACCCAGGGTCAACACATCATCTAGACAAGTCCTGACCCAGGGGGTCAACACATCATTTAGACAAGTCCTGACCCAGGGTCAACACATCATCTAGACAAGTCCTGACCCAGGGTCAACACATCATCTAGACAAGCCCTGACCCAGGGTCAACACATCATCTAGACAAGTCCTGACCCAGGGTCAACACATCATCTAGACAAGCCCTGACCCAGGGGGTCAACACATCATCTAGACAAGCCCTGACCCAGGGGGTCAACACATCATCTAGACAAGCCCTGACCCAGGGGGTCAACACATCATCTAGACAAGCCCCGACCCAGGGTCAACACATCATCTAGACAAGCCCTGACCCAGGGGGTCAACACATCATCTAGACAAGCCCTGACCCAGGGGGTCAACACATCATCTAGACAAGCCCTGACCCAGGGTCAACACATCATCTAGACAAGTCCTGACCCAGGGTCAACACATCATCTAGACAAGTCCTGACCCAGGGTCAACACATCATCTAGACAAGTCCTGACCCAGGGTCAACACATCATCTAGACAAGTCCTGACCCAGGGTCAACACATCATCTAGACAAGCCCTGACCCAGGGGTCAACACATCATCTAGACAAGCCTGACCCAGGGTCAACACATCATCTAGACAAGTCCTGACCCAGGGTCAACACATCATCTAGACAAGTCCGGACCCAGGGGGTCAACACATCATCTAGACAAGCCCTGACCCAGGGTCAACACATCATCTAGACAAGCCCTGACCCAGGGGGTTAACACATCATCTAGACAAGCCCTGACCCAGGGGGTCAACACATCATCTAGACAAGTCCTGACCTAGGGTCAACACATCATCTAGACAAGTCCTGACCCAGGGTCAACACATCACCTAGACAAGCCCTGACCCAGGGGGTTAACACATCATCTAGACAAGCCCTGACCCAGGGTCAACACATCATCTAGACAAGTCCTGACCCAGGGTCAACACATCATCTAGACAAGCCCTGACCCAGGGGGTCAACACATCATCTAGACAAGTCCTGACCCAGGGTCAACACATCATCTAGACAAGCCCTGACCCAGGGGCAACACATCATCTAGACAAGTCCTGACCTAGGGTCAACACATCATCTAGACAAGTCCTGACCTAGGGTCAACACATCATCTAGACAAGCCCTGACCCATATTCAAAACATTGTCTAGACAAGCCATGACCCAGGGTGAGCATGTCTATTATACACCTATGATCTAACGTGTCACTGGGGGTAGGGTTGGACTTTTTCAATCTGGAACTATGCACAAAACATGTTGCAAATTATGAGGATCCATAATAAACTAATGAGGATCCATAATAATGGTGGGTTCTGTAGCTCAGTTGGTAGAGCATGGCGCTTGTAACGCCAGGGTATTGGGTTCGATCCCCAGGACCACCCATACGTAGAATGTATGCACACATGACTGTAAGTCGCTTTGGATAAAAGCGTCTGCTAAATGGCATATATATATATATATATAATAAACCCCAGGAAGAGTAGCTGCTGCTTGGCAGGAACCAATGGGGATCCATAATAAACCCTAGGAAGAGTAGCTGCTGCCTTGGCAGGAACCAATGGGGATCCATAATAAACCCCAGGAAGAGTAGCTGCTGCCTTGGCAGGAACCAATGGGGATCCATAATAAACCCCAGGAAGAGTAGCTGCTGCCTTGGCAGGAACCAATGAGGATCCATAATAAACCCCAGGAAGAGTAACTGCTGCCTTGGCAGGAACCAAAGGGGATCCATAATAAACCCTAGGAAGAGTAGCTGCTGCTTGGCAGGAACCAATGGGGATCCATAATAAACCCCAGGAAGAGTACCTGCTGCTTGGCAGGAACTAATGGGATCCATAATAACCCCCAGGAAGAGTAGCTGCTGCTTGGCAGGAACCAATGGGGATCCATAATAAACCCCAGGAAGAGTAGCTGCTGCCATGGCTGGAACTAATGGGGATCCATAATAAACCCCAGGAAGAGTAGCTGCTGCCATGGCAGGAACTAATGGGGATCCATAATAAACCCCAGGAAGAGTAGCTGCTGCCTTGGCAGGAACCAATGGGGATCCATAATAAACCCCAGGAAGAGTAGCTGCTGCCATGGCAGGAACTAATGGGGATCCATAATAAACCCCAGGAAGAGTAGCTGCTGCCTTGGCTGGAACCAATGGGGATCCATAATAAATAAAAAAAATACATAGTTCAGACCAAAAAAAGTCAAATCCTCACTTATAAGGTTGGATTGAAACCAAATCACACAACGTTCATGCAGCCGGGGTCATGTAGAAAGCCCACAGTAATGACTCATTTCGTAATAAGTAATTATCCTTTAAGTAAATACATGGCGGACTGTAATATACATCCTAACAGCACGTGACAACTGCCAGAGTCCTTCAGCCTGTCGAAAGGGTTAACTGCACAGTGAAAGATAGAAAATCATTTTTCACGGAGACAGGTCTCTCTTTTTCATAGCAGGTCCCAGTTAATAATGAAACAGTCGGCAGAATGTATGATCTGCACATTAATAATGATGGATGGTCTGAGATAGGGGAATGTAATGAGAATGATTATCAGATTGTCATCATCTTAATCACCAGTGTCATAATCAGCATCATCAAGGTTATTCATTCAATACTTAGGCCTCATTATACCCGTGGTGAAATATTAACACGTTCTTTGCAGAAGTTGAGCACCCTGAATGTTAAAAATGACTGCAGTGATTCGAGCGTGGGGTTGGTGAAGACTCGGTAGTCATCACTGTTCTCTCTAAGCTGTGCTCTCTGGCGTGGAGGCGCAGCTCCCCGGGGACTGCTGTGCAGTAGAAGCATCAGCCCCAGAGAAGCAAGAGGTTGAATTTCACTCACCTTTCTAGAGTTTTCCCCTTAGTTTCCCTTTACTTTTGGAATTGTGATCCAATCAACACAATATTACCACTTTCAATGCAACTTACCGAAACGAAACAAACTATGCGAGAGATCTTGTTGTAGGCAGAACACATCGGAGTAGGATTCTATTGCGTTAACAGGCAGGACTCAGGCCTGTACTCTACACAGACAAGCACAGCATAACCAATCAGAGCTGCAGTAGACCTTTATGCAAATAGACCATTACCATATATGGATCTGTGTCATTCACTTCGAACGAGACTGTTTTAACAGGATGAACGGTCGTGGGTAGAAGAGATGCATGTAGCCATGTGTGAGCGTTTGTACATTTTGTTTATATCCCCTGCTAGTTAGTGAGTTATTAGCCCAGTTATAGATCATTTGTAGTCAGCAAATGGGGGAGTGATTGTTTCCTACAAGAGGACAAAACATGTGCTTTTCTAGACATCTTTGAAAAGCTCATCTGGTAAAGATGTTTTTTCTCTTAAAGGGGCAGTGTTGTATTTTGAGACAGGCTTGACTAAGATGAGTAGCCAATAGGCAGAGGGTAGCATCATATAGGCAGAGAGTATCATCATATAGACAGAGGGTAGCATCATATAGGCAGAGGCGTATCATCATATAGACAGAGGGTATCATCATATAGGCAGAGGGTAGCATCATATAGGCAGAGGGTAGCATCATATAGGCAGAGGGTAGCATCATATAGACAGAGGGTATCATCATATAGGCAGAGGGTAGCATCATATAGGCAGAGGGTAGCATCATATAGGCAGAGGGTAGCATCATATAGGCAGAGGGTGGCATCACATAGGCAGAGGGTATCATCATATAGGCAGAGGGTAGCATCACATAGGCAGAGGGTATCATCACAAAGGCAGAGGGTAGCATCACATAGGCAGAGGGTATCATCACAAAGGCAGAGGGTAGCATCATATAGGCAGAGGGTAGCATCATATAGGCAGAGGGTATCATCATATAGGCAGAGGGTAGCATCACATAGGCAGAGGGTAGCATCACAAAGGCAGAGGGTAGCATCATATAGGCAGAGGGTAGCATCACAAAGGCAGAGGGTAGCATCACAAAGGCAGAGGGTATCATCACATAGGCAGAGGGTATCATCACAAAGGCAGAGGGCAGCATCATATAGGCAGAGGGTATCATCATATAGGCAGAGGGTATCATCATATAGGCAGAGGGTAGCATCATATAGGCAGAGGGTATCATCATATAGGCAGAGGGTAGCATCATATAGGCAGAGGGTAGCATCATGTAGGCAGAGGGTATCATCATGTAGGCAGAGGGTAGCATCATATAGGCAGAGGGTATCATCATATAGGCAGAGGGTATCATCATATAGGCAGAGGGTATCATCATATAGGCAGAGGGTAGCATCATATAGGCAGAGGGTAGCATCATATAGACAGAGGGTATCATCATATAGGCAGAGGGTATCATCATATAGGCAGAGGGTAGCATCATATAGGCAGAGGGTAGCATCATATAGGCAGAGGGTAGCATCATATAGGCAGAGGGTAGCATCATATAGGCAGAGGGTAGCATCATATAGGCAGAGGGTAGCATCATATAGGCAGAGGGTAGCATCATATAGGCAGAGGGTATCATCATATAGGCAGAGAGTATCATCATATAGGCAGAGGGTAGCATCATATAGGCAGAGGGTATCATCATATAAGCAGAAGGTAGCATCATATAGGCAGAGGGTATCATCATATAGGCAGAGGGTATCATTATTAGTCTGATTCTCTGTAATAATGGTATGAGAATAATAATGCATTTTATTTTGTAAAGTGGTTTCTGGCATCAAGCTACACAACAACATGTTCAGTCACTTGTTTGTCTGAAGGACAAGTGCATTAACAGGTTCATGTCAGGCCCTGCATGTTTTTTAAGTCTCATGGAACGTAGGTCTACATTGAACACAACACTACTGTAGGCTGAATGATAGAACAGCTATTTCCATGTTAAAACGTTTTCTCAAAAGTTTTCTGCATTTTCTCCATTGTTTTTGATGGTAGGCCACTCTGATTGTCCTACATTATGATCAAATAGCCACAGTAGACTACGGGACCTCTGTTAAAACTAACTTGAAGAGGATACAGCCTCAGTGTTCACTGTAAACGTGTACCGGACGTTTGTGCTCAGCAGACCTGAAATTTGCTCAGTGACAAAAGAAAATGCGAGGGAACATTGGTAGTAATGGCAGTGTGTTCACAACATATACATCACTTATACATGACTGGCCATGGCAATATGGAGGCTCCACTGACGTTTAACAGGGAGGAAAATGTGTGTTTCCTTCTGTTCAGGTTCAACATGACAAAACAGCACAGACCTGAAATGGTAGTTGTTGAAAGTGAATTATGGTTCAGGTAATGAATGCATGACAACAACTAAATGAAGCATTTCATGTATTTATTTGGTCATGTGCCCCTCTCCTCTCTTCTTCCTCTCTCTCTCCTCTTCCTCTCCTCTTCCTCTCTCTCCTCTTCCTCTCCTCTTCCTCTCTCTCTCCTCTTCCTCTCTCTCTCCTCTTCCTCTCCTCTTCCTCTCTCTCCTCTTCCTCTCTCTCTCCTCTTCCTCTCCTCTTCCTCTCTCTCCTCTTCCTCTCTTCTCCTCTTCCTCTCTCTCCTCTTCCTCTCTTCTCCTCCTTCTCTCCTCTCATCTTCCTCTCTCTCCTCTTCCTCTCCTCTCCTCTTCCTCTCTCTCCCCTCCTCTCCCTCTCTCTCCTCTTCCTCTACTCTCCCTCTCTCTCCTCTTCCTCCTCTTCCTCTCTCTCATCTTCCCTCTCTCTCCTCTTCACTCTCTCTCCTCTTTCTCTTTCTCCTCTTTCCTCTGTCCCCTCCTCCCTCTCTCTCCTCTTCCCCCTCTCTCCTTTCCCCCTCTCTACTTTCCCTCTCTCCCCTCTTCCCTCTCTCTCCTCTTCCTCTCTCCCCTCTTCCCCTTCTCCTCTTCCCCTCTCTCCTAAATCCTTTATCTCCACTTCCCTCTCTCCCCTCTTCCTCTCTCTCCTCTTCCTCTCTCTCCTCTTCCCGTTATCTCCTTTTCCCTCTCCCTCCTCTTCCCTCTCTCTCCACTTCCCTCTCCTCTTCCCTCTCCCTCTCCCACCTCTTCTCTTTCTCTCCTCTTCCCTCTCCCTCTCCCTCCTCTTCCCTCTCTCTCCACTTCCCTCTCTCTCCTCTTCCCTCTCCCTCTCCCACCTCTTCTCTTTCTCTCCTCTTCCCTTTCTCTCCTCTTCCCTCTCCCTCTCCCACCTCATCTCTTCCCTCTTCCCTCTCTCTCCTCTTCCCTCTTCCCTCTCCCTATTCTTCCCTCTCTCTCCTCTTCCCCTTCTCTCCTCTTCTGTCTCCCTCCTCCTCTCTCTCATCTTCCCTCTTCCCTTTCTCTCCTCTTCCTCTCTCTCCTCTTCCCTCTCCTGCCTCTTCCCTATCTCTCCTCTTCCCTCACCCTATTCTTCCATCTCTCTCCTCTTCCTCTCTCTCCTTTTCCCTCACCCTATTCTTCCATCTCTCTCCTCTTCCTCTCTCTCCTTTTCCCTATCTCTTCCCTCTCTCTCTCCTCTTCTCTGCCCAGTACTCTGTAGAACAGATTGTATTGTGCAGAGCGGAGGCAGTAGGATTAGTGTCGGAACACTGGGTCGCCTATACTCCCAGAGGATGGCGGACGTTCCCGAAGAATGTGTTTGTGGTTGGAGAATAACAGAGTGTGTGCGTGTGTGTTGAATTACTGTTCATTGTGCAAACATCCTGGGGCATTGACTCTTTAACTGTAATGAATTGGTCACACTGCCTCTGAGTCAGACCTAAAGGCTGAAGGAGGTCTTGCACTCATGGTCTCTCCCTACCTCTCTTTTCAGCCTCCCTCTCTCACTCTCTCATCTCTATCTCTCTCCCACCCTCTCTTTTCAGCCTCCCTCCCTCCCTCCCTCCCTCCCTCCCTCCCTCCCTCCCTCCCTCCCTCCCTCCCTCCCCTCCCTCCCTCCCTCCCTCCCTCCCTCCCTCCCTCCCTCCCTCACTCACTCCTCACTCACTCACTCACTCACTCACTCACTCACTCACTCACCACTCACTCACTCACTCACTCACTCACTCTCATCTCTATCTCTCTCCCTCCCCTCTCTCTTTTCAGTCTCCCTCCCTCACTCTCTCATCTCTATCTCTCTCCCTCACTCCCTCTCTTTTCAGTCTCCATCCCTCCCTCACTCTCTCATCTCTATCTCTCTCCATCCCTCCCTCCCTCTCTTTTCAGTCTCCCTCTATCACTCTCTCATCTCTATCTCTCTCCCTCCCTCCCTCCCTCTCTTTTCAGTCTCCCTCCCTCACTCTCTCATCTCTATCTCTCTCCCACCCTCTCTTTTCAGTCTCCTCCCTCCCTCCCTCCCTCCCTCCCTCCCTCCCTCCCTCCCTCCCTCCCTCCCTCCCTCCCTCCCTCCCTCCTCCCTCCCTCCCTCCCTCCCTCCCTCCCTCTCTTTTCAGTCTCCCTCCCTCACTCTCTCATCTTTATCACTGTCCCCCCTCTCTTCTCAGTCTCCCTCCCTCACTCTCTCATATCTATCTCTCTCCCTCCCTCTCATCTCTCTCCCCCTCCCTCAACTCCATCTCTCTCCCTTCCTCCCTTTCAGTCTCCTTCCTTCCCTCACTCTCTCATCTCTATCTGTCCCCTCTCCTGCCCCCTCTTCACAACTAGATACAGATGATAGCAGAAGGCTAGTTATGGAGCCTGTTGAATCTTATTAACCCCCATCCCCTCCACTGAACCCCAGTCAATAAATACAGTAGACTGGTCCAGTCTGTACCACTCTGTATCACTGTCCTCAGTCAATACATACAGTAGACTGGTCCAGTCTGCATCACTGTCCTCAGTCAATAAATACAGTAGACTGGTCCAGTCTATACCACTCTACATCACTGTCCTCAGTCAAGATATACAGTAGACTGGTCCAGTCTATACCACTCTACATCACTGTCAGGAGTCATCATGTCAGGTAGTACTGAGGCATGGTCCTAGGGCTCAGGTCCTCCGAGAGAGAGAAAGAAAGAGAGAATTAGAGAGAGCATATGTGGGGTGGCCAGTCCTCTTCTGGCTGTGCTGGGTGGAGATTATAACAGAACATGGCCAAGATGTTCAAATGTTCATAAATGACCAGCATGGTCGTATAATAATAAGGCAGAACAGTTGAAACTGGAGCAGCATCACGGCCAGGTGGACTGGGGACAGCAAGGAGTCATGATGTCAGGTAGTCCTGGGGCATGGTCCTAGGGCTCAGGTCCTCCGAGAGAGAGAAACAAAGAAAGAAGGAGAGAATTAGAGAACGCACACTTAGATTCACACAGGACACCGAATAGGACAGGAGAAGTACTCCAGATATAACAAACTGACCCCAGCCCCCCGACACATAAACTACTGCAGCATAAATACTGGAGGCTGAGACATCGAGTTCTTGGCTCTCTATTATGTGTCCTTCTGCCTATTCAATTGACATTTGAACAGAACTTGCATTGGTTGATTCTAGTTAAGTAGCAGTTAGCTTCTAGCCGTCATGAAAAGGGAGAAGGCTAATGCTAGCAGTGCTAGCCCACCTGTGGTTTTATCCACGGCTGGGCACAGATGCGTCATGTGTGAGATGTTTTCCACACGATGAAGATAAGGTGGAACTGGAAAACGGACAGGGATTTGTTTGCCCTAAATGCACCACCATCAAGCAGCTTAGGGAAGAGTTCCTCCGACTGTTGGCTTTGCTGAGAGAAAACGGATAACCTGCTTTATAAGTACACCGACCTTTCTGTAACCCAGGCAACCCTAATCTCAGTTTTAAATGCCTCTTATAGCAAAGCTGTCGTTGAGTCGCGTGGCGTTGATCTGTCCCAATCCAACTGGCAGATGTTAAGCTCAACACCGCGGCCCCATGGGTGACTGGACACTCTCGGGGCGTAGGAGATCGGGAGGCAGTCTGGCCACCCTTCATCTATCCCGAGAAGATCCGATCCAGCTATCAAACAGCTTTGGCCCCCAGCACGGATCCTGGGTGTATACCGCCAGCCGGCGGCCGCCCAGTGGCTCCCTCCCCCACGGACACCGCAGTTCAGCAGTTCACTTCCCCATCGGGTTCCAACCACCATCCATGTGGGCAGTTCGATGGTGAGAGATTTTGTCCTGCCTACAATCTGTGGACCGAAGTCCACTGTCACCCAGGAGCCCGTGACCATGACATCAACTCCATCCTGCCCTCAGTTCTGGCCAACTACTCCAATAGTGACACCATCATCGCCCACGTGGGTTTTAACAACCTTAGTTTTAGGCGATCTGATCAACTGAGGGAGGACTACACCCTCATTAGCACAGGGAAGAGAAGACTGATCTCTGACCCCCTCATGTGCTAACGAAGGGGTTCAGAACGTTTCAGCCGACTCTTTGCCCTGAACAAGTACCTGAAGAAACTTTGCAAAGACAGGAATGTATTTTTTTGTGTCAACGTTTTAAGAGACAGGATTCACCCTAACCGCAGTGGTTCCAGGATCATTTCCAGCAACATCAAACTGTTTTAGAGACTGACAGACAGGGTCTGGTACTGATCCAGACCCAGCAACTCCAAACTGTTTCAGAGACTGACAGACATGGTCTGGTAGTGCTCCAGTCCCAGCAACATCAAACTGTTTTAGAGACTGACAGACAGGGTCTGGTACTGATCCAGTCCCAGCAACATCAAACTGTTTTAGAGACTGACAGACAGGGTCTGGTGCTGATCCAGTCCCAGCAAGATAAAACTGTTTTAGAGACTGACAGACAGCGTCTGGTGGTGCTCCAGTTCTCCCTGTCAGAATTGACAGACAGGGTCAGTTCCTGATCAGTCCCAGCAAGATAAAACTGTTTTAGAGACTGACAGACAGCGTCTGGTGGTGCTCCAGTTCTCCCTGTCAGAATTAGCAACAGAGGACTTGGCAACCATATGTGAGTAACCATATGTCCCTTTAACCTTCAACCCCGCCTTCTAGTGAGTTTATACAAACTGTCATCTCCTACCATTCTGATAGATTGTAGACGGTCAGAAAGCGTGGTTGTAATGTTAATCATTTGGTTGTTATTCCATTGGTAACCTCGAGGCAGAGTGGCCCACACTCAATGAAAATGGTGCTTTTAAATGTTACAGCATCAATGGGAAAACCTTTCTCGTGAATGACCTCATTACTGAGCGCAAAGTTGATTGGATGTTTCTCACTGAAACATGGCTGTCGTCAGACTGTAGTGCTGCTCTTATCGAAGCTTCCACCCCGGACTAAAGCTTTCATACTCTATAGGAAAATGTAACACGGATGAGGGACGGCCTCTATTTCTACTAATGCTCTCAGCTCTAAATATATTTTGTTTGGGTCTTTTGAGCATCGTGCTATACTGGTTAAATGTCAGCCACCAGTTTAGGCCATAAACCTGTATAGACCACCAAAGCACTGCCCCACTTTATTTACTGATGTATCTGAACCATTGTCTATTGTCCTTGAGAACGATGGTAAAATCATTGTGTTGGGTGATTTTAATCATAGTTTACTTTTACATTACATTTAAGTCATTTAGCAGACGCTCTTATCCAGAGCGACTTAGTTGACGAAGAGACTCCAAGGACTTTGGAATTTATGAATCTTTTGAGCTTTATGGAATTTTATTGTAAATTATTGCCGTCATTGTAAATAATAATTTATTCTTAAACTGAATTGCTTAGTTAAATAAAGGTTCAATAAAAAATACAAAATATCATCCAACATGTTACAGGGCCCATGGATAAGTGAGGAAATGAACCCATTAAAGAGAGATTGCAGAAAGGCAGAGTGGAAGTGGAGAAAGCCAAAGTTGCAGGTCCATTGTGATATTCTGAGAGAGTAACTAACAACAAGGCATTTAGCTAGATGCTCTCCTTTTTCTAACTTGATCACGATTCATTTGAGAGTGCTCTTCTCCACCATTGATGTCCTGATAAATTCTACCCTCGCAAATCTATGTGAACTTTCCTCCACATCTAAATGTGAGGAGATTGCTGTATATTTTAGACCTGATGAGAAGTTTGATGATACAGTGCCTTTTATTCAGATTTTGACTTTTTCCACATTTTGTTACGTTACAACCTTTTCCTAAAATAGATTATGTAAAACAATGTCATCAGCAATCTACACACAATACCCAATAATGACAAAGCGAAAACAGGATTTTAGAAATGTTTGCACATTTATTAAAAATAACTAACAGAAATACCTTACGTAAGTATTCAGACCCTTTACTATGAGACACTAAATTGAGCTCAGGTGCATCCTGTTTCCATTGATCATCCTTGAGATGACTCTACAACTTGATTGGAGTCCACCTGTGGTAAATTCAATTTATTGGACATGATTTGGAAAGGCACACACCTGTTTATATAAGGTCCCACAGTTGACAGTGCATGTCAGAGCAAAAATCAAGCCAAGAGGTCAAAGGAATTGTACGTAGAGCTCAGAGACAGGATTGTGTCAAAGCACAGATCTGTGGAAGGGTACCAAAATATTTCTGCAGCATTGAAGGTCCTCAAGAACACAGTGTCCGCCATCATTCTTAAATGGAAGAAGTTTGGAACCACAAAGACTTCATAGAGCTGGCCGCCCGGACAAACTGAGCAATCGGGGGAGAAAGGCCTTGGTCAGGGAGGTGTCCAAGAATCCTTATGGTCACTCTGACAGAGCTGTAGAGTTCGTCTGTCGAGATGGGAGAACCTTCCAGAAGGACATCCATCTCTGCAGCACTCCGCCAATCAGGCCTTTATGCTAGAGTGGCCAGACGGAAGCCACTCCTCAGTAAAAAACACTTGACAGCCCACTTGGAGTTTGCCAAAAGGCACCTAAAGACTCTCAGTCCATGAGAAACAAGATTCTCTGGTCTGATGAAACCAAGATTTAACTCTTTGCCCTGAATGACAAGTGTCACATCTGGACGCAACATGGCACCATCCCTACGGTGGCAGGGACGGGTAGACTACAGGCGAAGATGAACGGAGCAAAGTACAGAGAGATCCTTGATCCTTGAGTTTTCTACCTGCCTTCTCAATCCTATCCCCACCACCTTCTTCAAAACAGTTTTTAATCGCATATCTGAAGTGTGCAAGCTATGTTTTGTTAATCACTCTCGTGTTCATCAGGCACTTTCCCGTGGCACTTAACTGATATGGTGACACCCCTTCTGAAGAAAAGTCATCTATATTCTTCAGCTCTTAGCAATTTTCGGCCAATATCCAACCCTCCATTCTTTAGCAAACTTCTGTAGAAATTGGTGTTCAAACGGCTAAATGATTTGCTAAGTGCCAACTGTTTTTTCTTACCCACCACAGCACAGAGACAGCCTTAGTTAAAGTGGTAAATGTTCTTAGAGTCAACACAGATACCAAACAGCTCTCTGTTCTTGTACTCTTATATTTAAGTGCTACATTCGACACGGTTGACCATGATGTCCTTCTGAGCAGACTGGAGAGGTGTGTTGGCCTCTCTGGTCCAGTTCTAAATGGGTTTAGGACCAGTTGAGAGTTTTTTTTGTCATCCTCGGTGAACAAAACTCAGAGAAAATACATATCACGTGTGGCGTTCCACATGATTTGATGTTGTATCCGGTTCTGCTCAGTTGATCTATTTCAACCCCTAGCGGCGTTATCAGAAAGCACAGCATTGATGTTCACTGCAACACAGACGATACACAGCTTTATATTTCTGTGTCACCAGAGGATTTTAGCTCCACGGATAAATGATTAGACAGTATAGTGATTTTTAGGACTTGGATGGCTCACAACTTCCTCCAGCTAAATCAAGACAAGACTGAGGTATTTATTGTTGGAGCCAAAGGACATGGAGAGAATCTGGCCGCACATTTCAATTCACGGACAATAACGATAAAACACCAGGTAAAACACCTGGGCGTTATTTTAGATTCTGAACAGAACTTTGAATCACACATTAGGAATGTGATCAAAATAGCTTTTTTTCCACCTGGGGAAGATTGCCACGGTGCGGCCGTTTCCTTCTCAGGCTGATACAGAGAGGCTCATCCATGCTTTTACTACACAAAGCATGGGAGGCTGTAATGCTCTCCTGTCTGGTCTAACCAAGAAAGACATTGGTCAACTGTAAAACATAGAGACTGCTGGAGAACGGGTACTGACCAAGACCAGACAGAGAGACCGGTTCTAAGGTCTTTGTACTGTAAAACATAGAGAATTACACCGGAGGCACACATTACACCAAGGTCTCTGTACTAAGAGCACACATTCTCACATTACACCGGTTCTACTGTAAAACATAGAGAATGCTTTATCACGGGTACTGACCAAGACCAGACAGAGAGCACACATTACACCGGTTCTAAGCTCTCTGTACTGTAAAACATAGAGAATGCTTTATCACGGGTACTGACCAAGACCAGACAGAGAGCACACATTACACCGGTTCTAAGGTCTCTGTACTGTAAAACATAGAGAATGCTTTATCACGGGTACTGACCAAGACCAGACGGAGAGCACACATTACACCGGTTCTAAGGTCTCTGTACTGTAAAACATAGAGAATGCTGGAGCACGGGTACTGACCAAGACCAGACAGAGAGCACACATTACACCGGTTCTAAGGTCTCTGTACTGTAAAACATAGAGAATGCTGGAGCACGGGTACTGACCAAGACCAGACAGAGAGCACACATTACACCGGTTCTAAGGTCTCTGTACTGTAAAACATAGAGAATGCTGGAGCACGGGTACTGACCAAGACCAGACAGAGAGCACACATTACACCGGTTCTAAGGTCTCTGTACTGTAAAACATAGAGAATGCTGGAGCACGGGTACTGACCAAGACCAGACAGAGAGCACACATTACACCGGTTCTAAGGTCTCTGTACTGTAAAACATAGAGAATGCTGGAGCACGGGTACTGACCAAGACCAGACAGAGAGCACACATTACACCGGTTCTAAGGTCTCTGCACTGTAAAACATAGAGAATGCTGGAGCACGGGTACTGACCAAGACCAGACAGAGCAGCATTACACATTACACCGGTTCTAAGGTCTCTGTTCTAACTGTAAAACATAGAGAATGCTGGAGCACGGGTACTGACCAAGACCAGACGGAGAGACGGTTCTAAGGTCTCTGCACTGTAAAACATAGAGAATGCTTTATCACGGGTACTGACCAAGACCAGATGGAGAGCACACATTACACCGGTTTTAAGATTTCTGCACTGGCTGCCTGTGAGTTTTAGAATTCATTTAAAGATTTTTCTATTGGTTTTTAAATCAATCCACGATTGTTCAACCCAATACATGTCAGACATGCTTTTAAGTTACGTGCCCAGTAGGTCCCTCAGGTCCTCTGGCGCTGACCTTTTAACTATCCCAAAGCCTAGGATCAAGAGGTATCGACAGGCAACCTTTAGTTAGTACGACCCCAGCCTCTGGAATAGCCTGCCGTAAAACCTGAGGACATATTTAAAAGAGATCTTAGAACACATCTTTTTACCTTTGCTTTCCTCAGGATGTTTTTTTAGTTGTTCGGTTTGTGTCATTCTTTAAAAAAAATTATCTTATGTTTAGTAGTAAATATTTCAGCTTATATTTTAATTTTTTAATTTTTATTTTTTTTCCCCCTGTGAAGCACGTTGCATTGCATTCCATGTCTGAAATGTGCTGTATAAATAAAGCTTGATATGATTTGTAAGAACACATGATAGCGCTTGTACCATAGAACAATGTGGCTCTGACGCACTTTGAAGAGGAGAGATGCTTCTGTGTGGACAAACTAAAACATTTGAACTTTAACTAGGCAAGTCAATTAATAACAAATTCTTATTTACAATGACTGCCTTCCGCAGACTTCACTGGGCCAATTGTGCACCATCCTATGGGACTCCCAATCACAGCCAGATGTTATACAGCCTGGATTTGAACCAGGTACTGTAAGTGATGGCTCTTGCACTGAGATGCAGTTCCTTAGACCACTGCAAACATGCTACTGTGGGAGCCCATTATCAAACATGCTACTGTGTGTGGTCCAACTAGGATATCAGAGATGCTACTGTGTGTGGTCCAACTAGGATATCAGAGATGCTACTGTGTGTGGTCCAACTAGGATATCAGAGATGCTACTGTGTGTGGTCCAACTAGGATATCAGAGATGCTACTGTGTGTGGTCCAACTAGGATATCAGAGATGCTACTGTGTGTGGTCCAACTAGGATATCAGAGATGCTACTGTGTGTGGTCCAACTAGGATATCAGAGATGCTACTGTGTGTGGTCCAACTAGGATATCAGAGATGCTACTGTGTGTGGTCCAACTAGGATATCAGAGATGCTACTGTGTGTGGTCCAACTAGGATATCAGAGATGCTACTGTGTGTGGTCCAACTAGGATATCAGAGATGCTACTGTGTGTGGTCCAACTAGGATATCAGAGATGCTACTGTGTGTGGTCCAACTAGGATATCAGAGATGCTACTGTGTGTGGTCCAACTAGGATATCAGAGATGCTACTGTGTGTGGTCCAACTAGGATATCAGAGATGCTACTGTGTGTGGTCCAACTAGGATATCAGAGATGCTACTGTGTGTGGTCCAACTAGGATATCAGAGATGCTACTGTGTGTGGTCCAACTAGGATATCAGAGATGCTACTGTGTGTGGTCCAACTAGGATATCAGAGATGCTACTGTGTGTGGTCCAACTAGGATATCAGAGATGCTACTGTGTGTGGTCCAACTACGACATCAGAGATGCTACTGTGTGTGGTCCAACTAGGACATCAGAGATGCTACTGTGTGAAAGAGAGAGAGAGAGAGAGAGAGAGAGAGAGAGAGAGAGAGAGAGAGAGAGAGAGAGAACCATTCACCCATCATCCTAGCTAAACATGGTAAGTCTTGCATAAGTCACCAGTTTGACCAAACACATGGAGCGTACTACATCACTACCTGCTATACTGGCATGCTGCGGTTCGCACACATGTCCATCCCTGTGAACCACGTTGCAGGTGAACCACGTTACAGGTGAACCACGTTACAGTTGAACCACGTTACATGTGAACCACATTACAGGTGAACCATGCTGCAGGTGAACCATGTTGCATGTGAACCATGTTACAGGTGAACCATGTTGCATGTGAACCACGTTACAGGTGAACCACGTTACAGGTGAACCACGTTGCAGGTGAACCACGTTACAGGTGAACCACGTTACAGGTGAACCACGTTGCAGGTGAACCACGTTGCAGGTGAACCACCTTACAGGTGAACCACGTTGCAGGTGAACCACGTTACAGGTGAACCACGTTGCAGGTGAACCACGTTGCAGGTGAACCACGTTGCAGGTGAACCATGTTACAGGTGAACCACGTTACAGGTCAACCATGTTACAGGTGAACCACGTTACAGGTCAACCATGTTGCAGGTCAACCATGTTACAGGTGAACCATGTTACAGGTCAACCACGTTACAGGTCAACCACGTTACAGGTAAACCACGTTACAGGTGAACCATGTTACAGGCTACCAAAGCATTCTGCAGCGATACGCCATTACATCTGGTTTGAGCTAGTGGGACTATAATTTGTTTTTCAACAGGACAAGGATCCAACACACCTCCAGGCTGTGCAAGGGATATTTTACCAAGAAGGAAGGTGATGGAGTGCTGCATCAGATGACCTGGCCTCCACAATCACCCAATCTCAACCCAATTGAGATGGTTTGGGTTGGACTGCAGAGTTGGACTGCAGAGTGATGAAAACGCAGCCAACAAGTGCTTAGCATATGTCGGAACTCCTTCAAGACGGTTGGAAAAGCATTCCAGGTGAAGCTGGTTGAGAGAATGCTAAGTGTGTGCAAAGCTGTCATCAAGGCAAAGGGTGTCTACTTTGAAGAATCTCAAATATAAAATATATTTTGATTTGTTTAACACTTTTTTGGTTACTACATGAGTCCATGTGTGTTATTTCATAGTTTTGATGTCTTAACTATTATTCTACAATGTAGAAATAGTACAAATTAAGAAAACCCTTGAATGAGTAGGTGTTTCCAAACTTTTGACTGGTAGTGTATGTAGATGGTAATGAATCATTCAGGAGAGGATTCTGGGTAATCCCTGTACACTGTTTCCTTTGCTTTGTCGTGAATTGGCTGTGACACTCAAACCCCATTGGACGGTGGTGTCTGTTTAATACAGGAAGAATACTTAATGCCCTGTCGCTGTGCGTTTAGCTTGATGCTAACATGGGGATCAGGGTAAGTATATTGAACTAAAGATAAGCTCAAGGGCAGTAGCCACGGTAACAGGTTTTAAACACACTTAAGTGCAGAATGATGTAATCAAAATGAAGTCAACTCAATTGAGATCTTACTTGTTGTGCACTCTCCATCTGCCTCACAGATGGCTGGCTGTGTGTGTGTTTGAGTGTGTGTGTGTGTGAATGAGTGTGTGTGTTTGTGTGTATTTGAGTGTGTTTGTGTGTGTTTGTGTGTGCGTGTTCCTAAGGGTACCTCATTGCCACGAGCAATGTTCCAATGTGGATTAAATGTCCTTCCTTGCCTTGATGCTCCTGTGTGTAAGACAGGAGTTCTCCTCAAAGTGTAATTCTGGCCCGG